>NW_015386989.1:64966-110091 GCF_001527695.2 Protobothrops mucrosquamatus
ATATTCAGAAACATACTTCTGGCATGAATCTCCAACACAAGTGATTTTTCTTCCCCTGAAGCCCACTATTTTAGATATTAAAATAAGAATTATAATAATGTTATACTGACTGAGTACCATTTCTAAAGTTATTTTAGAATGCTATTTTAAAATGAATACAGTAGAATTTTGAAAAATGACATTTTAAAACTTATTGGCTTATTTATTGTTTTCTATATGATTATCTTGATAGCAATTTTAATTTAAAAAATTCTTAAATTTTCTTATTAGGCTTAATGTATCTCTACATGTTTCATTACCAAATATAACACCAAAAATCAGGGTGTCCTGGGGGGGAGTCAAAAATATCAACATGGTATCTGTGACCATGCAATCAAACCCCCACTCCTTTCTTATATGGGATGAGGGTATCAATCATACAATGTCAGCTACCGTTTCAATTTTTGGGACCCCCTCTGAAGATACTCCTGGAAACACCCTGGTATACATCAGGACCCCCTCAGTCCCTGTGCCACTCACCTTGTCTAACTTCTTTTTAACTATGGCCAAGTAGTCATTTGGGAGGGGCTGTTCAAGCAAAAGACCCAGGTTGGCCTTCACAACTTCGTCACTCAGACATGCATCAAACTGCTGGGTACTGTCGTACTGAATTATGAAAAGCGGATCTTCTAGGATGCTGCTGGTGATGGGAGCAGAACGGCAAGCTGTTGGCAGAATTCACAGGAAGAAATCATCTCTTTGAGCACGTTTTGGAAAAGAAAGACTTCTGAAAGTCACAACTCTTGGGCTCTGTTGCTCCAACTTCCAATTCTCTGTCAGGTCTCCTCCTGTCTCAGTGTCTCCCCTTTTTCTTCTTGAGCCACCTGTATTTATAATTTATTTATTTATTTATTTATTTATTTATAATTTAATTTATACCCCGCCCTTCTCCTCATGGGACTCAGGGCGGCTAACAGCCTCATAAAAACTACAATACAAATACAATAATTAAAAGCCGAATTAAAAAGAAATATTTAAACAGGTCCTGCCTCAGTAATCCTTGTCTACGTCTGCTTTGTTGCTGTTATATTGAGGCATTCTAGATAAGGCATCAGCTAAACCTTTTCTTCAAGTCACCCAAACACTTCCTCCTCCTTACTCATGCTTTCCCACCAAATCCCTCCTCTTTGGCTGCCCTTCCTCTGAATTTTAATGTACATGGTAAATAACAACAAACCTGTATGCTACAAACCTGATAGATTAACACTGTAATTGATCGCTTGGTGGTTTAAGAGGTTTTTTATTGTCCAACTGTAGCACTAGCCAAGCCTAGCTACAACTACCTCCCCAACAGTACAGTTCTCCACATTTTTAAGGAAATACCTATATACACATAAAGATGCCCAGGGTGGGGGTGGGGGAAGGAGAATAAAAAAAAGTCAAGATGGCAGCCACAACTGAATAATGGAAACTCAGTTCCTTTTTGCATGCATTGCACTTGTGATGGACATAAAGGGGGAAGGTTTTGATTGCACAATTGCAGCCACCATCTTGACTTTTTGTGGATGCCCCTGCATATTGTCCCTCCTACAGTTCTCCCACTCCTTGAGCCTTTTGGCTTTTCAACTCTGGATCTACTGTTAAAATCTATTAATATAATTTCCTGGCTTCCTGGTCCTGGATTTTTCCTCAGGGATGTTATCTTCCGTATTTCATTTTCCCGCATTTATTCTGTCCCAGCACCACTGTGCCTGACCTGTGAGGACATCCACAAACATTATTGCAGGAGCACAGCTGAGGGAAAGAGGCTGATCACAGATAGATTTCTACCCATAATATTGGCAAGATATTAAGAAGTTCCCTGTCTTTATAATTTATTATGACTGTAGGAAAAAAATAGTAATGTAATGTAAGTATTGAAGAATATACTGAATGACAAAATGATGATTTCACAATACTACATGCCCTGAATATTACTGTATATTTTTATTATTTAGGCTATTCAAGCCCCCTATTTTCCAAGATATTTTTTTTAATTTGGTGCATTTTAATGCTTATGCATTTATTTTTATATTGTGCTTCCAACGCTCAGAGAATTGTCTCCCAGTTTTAATGTCTATACATTCATGTCTGTATGTGGGTGTGCATGTACAACAGACCAAGAGGTCAATTTTTTTCCTTACTTTCAGTTGCCCGTTTAGTTCTAGGAGAGGAAGCAGGCTTAGATCCAACTGATTTTAAGAAGAGGATTGTTTTTGTCTCTGGAAAATCTCTTTGGCTGTTGTATCCATCCATCACCTTTTTGAAGAAGATCATCCTTTCTTCCTGAGAAACAGAACATCCATTGGAATAATACATCACACATTTTTTTTGCAGAGAGAGATAGTTTGGTGTAAGGGCTAATGTATCAGGCTAGAAACCTGGAGACTGTGAGTTCTTATCTCACCTTAGGCATGAAGCTAGTTGGATGCCCTTGGGCCAATTATTCTCTCTCAGCCCTGAGATAACAGAGATTAAGATGGTGACCCCTTCAGTTTCATGGTCATGGCTACCATCTTGACTTCAGGGGGGAACCTCAACATGCAAGTTCATCTGCTTCTCCTACCTTGTTAATGAAATCCCAGATAGTGTGATTTATGTAGAAAGCAAGAGGTCCAAGGTGTTCAAGCGTTGATTCATCCCAGGAGGCAGGAGGTCTGTATCACATGGAAATAGGTGTTAGATAGTGATAGTGTATAATATTATTGTATAGGATGCAGCTCACAGATGGCAAAGCAAAAACGAATAATTAGGTAAATGTGCAAATTCTGACTCTGAAGACATTTTGGAAGAACTATTTTTTGACATTTTGTAACTGAAGGAGTCTATAAAAATAAACTAATAAAATAAAAATAAAATAAAATAATTATTATCTTTGTGTGTCCCTGTATTTCATAGTAGTAATTAACTTTAGTACAATCTTTGACCAGCATATTGATAAATACAGTACATATGTGCTTAATTGGTAACTAAGTGGGAATTCCATTCATTTCTGTTTTCCACATCACTTTTTATCCATTCAACAGCAAATCAATGTTTGGTGTCCACTATGGGGTGTTCCCACAATATATTTTGTGAAGCCCAGGAAGGGGGGGGGGGCTTTCTGCAAATCTGCAGAATTCCAAAGGGTTATTTTTCTTTTCATTTTTGTGTTAGTGTTGGTTCTTGGTGACTGCCTAGATGAGTCCCTGCAGGTTCTTTGGAAGATTTCAGAAGTGGTTTGCCATTGCCTCCCTCTTAGGACTGAGAGAGAGAGAGAGTGTTGTGGACAAAGGTTGCCCTGCTGGTTTTGTGTTCAGGGGAGAACAGAATTCTGGGTTGCCTGGGATACCTTAAACCCTACACCCAACTGACTTTCAAAGGGCTAATACCCTTCTCGTCTCTATAAATATTGCCAATTAGATAAAAAAGAAAAGAAGAACAGAACAGAATAACAGAGTGGAGGGGACCATGGAAGTCTTCTACTCAAATCCCCTGCTCAACCAGGAGACCCTATACCACTTCAGATAGGTGGCTGTCCAATCTTTTCTTTAAAACCTCCAGTGATGAAGCACCCACAACTACTGAAGGCCAGCTGTTCCGCTGGTTAATTGTTCTCACTGTTAGAAAATTTCTCCTTAATTCCAGGTTGCTTCTCTCCTTGATTAATTTCCATCGTCTCTTGTCTTGCCCTCTGATATTTTGGAAAATAGGTTGGCTGCCTCTTCTTTGTGACAGCCCCTCAAATACTGTAACACTGCTATGTCTCCCCAGTCCTTCTTTTCATTAGACTACACATATCCAATTTTTGCAACCATTCTTCATGTTTTAGCCTCTTGCCCCATAATCCTCTTTGTTGCTCTTCTCTGCACGCTTTCCAGAGTCTCAACATCTTTTTTATAATATGGTTACCAAAACTGGAGACAGTATTCCAACTGTGATCTTATTAAGGCTTTATAAAAGATACTAACATTTCACATTTCATTTCATTTCATTTCATTTATTTCATTTATACCCCGCCCTTCTCCCGAAGGACTCAGGGCGGCTTACAGCCAGTTTAAAACAATCCCACATAAATACCAAATACAAATCTAAAATAATTAAGAATAAATATTTGAATTGGCCGCTCTATTAAAATTTTGTTAAAACCAATTAAAATTAAAATACCCCCTAGGCCAGTCCTGCCTGCTGAAACAGCCAAGTCTTGAGGGCGCGGCGGAAGGAGGGGAGATCCGGAATCACCCGGATCTCTGGGGGCAGCTCGTTCCAGAGGGTGGGCGCTCCGACAGAGAAGGCTCTCCCCCTGGGGGTCACCAACCGACACTGTCTGGTTGGCGGCACCCTGAGGAGGCCCTCTCTGTGGGAGCGTATTGGCCGGTGGGAGGTAATCTGTGGCAGAAGGCGGTCTCGGAGGTAACCAGGTCCGATGCCATGGCGCGCTTTAAAGGTGATAATCAGCACCTTGAAGCGCACTCGGAAGACCACAGGCAGCCAGTGCAGCTCGCGCAGCAGCAGCGTTACATGGGAGCGACNCCATGTAGAGAGCATTACAGTAGTCCAGGCGGGAGGTGACAAGAGCATGGGTGACTGTGCGCAAGGCGTCCCGGTCCAGAAAAGGCCGCAACTGGTGCACCAGGCGTACCCGGTAAAACGCCCCCCTGGCCACAGCCGCCAACTGGTCGTCCAGTGTCAGCCGTGGATCCAGGAGGACCCCCAAATTGCGCACCCTCTCTTGATTCTATCCCCTTGTTAATGCAACCTAGGATTGTATTGGCTTTTTTGGTTACTACTACACACTGTTGGCTCACACATTAAGTGATTTTGAGAATTTCCTATGTTTGTGTGACAAAAAATTGAATTTTATCTATTTTTATTTTATTCAAAAAAGGTTAAAATACAAAACTCCAAAAAATTTAAGAGAAACAAAAAACACAAAACATTTAAAAAGTGCATTAAAAATTTAACACATATTCACTAATATGTGTATAAACATTGAATTCTTGTATTAAAATTAGAGGGAATGTGCTTGAATGTTGCATTCCCCTCCACCCCCCATTTTTTAACTTTAGTTTTAGAACAGCCATTTTTCACTTTTAGACTCTCACTTACCCATATGAGGTGTTCCCACTGCCCAGGAGCCCCCCGAGGGCTTTTCTCTGAGCAGCTGTGAGGTCTGGACACTCTTTCAAATTCTCCAGGACTGCCGGGTCAGAGTCTGTGATGGTGGCTGGCTTCATGTCACACACAAAGGCTCCCAGCTGCTGGAGCTGCTCTCGGCTGAGCGAGGTGTTTTTCACTCCCTTATAAAACAGAGAGTGAGCTTAATATCAGATCCAGGAGTTTTGCTTGGCTCAGGACAGCTGGCACTGAGCCCTTATCTTTCAACACCTGGTCCATCCGTAACCTCCATTTGGATGAACGCCAACTTGGGAGCCATACTTGCTGAGCAAAAAGCAATGCTTTGAGTTGAGGGGATTGCACTGTTTTGAGTTATTTCTTTTTTTATTAGGATTTCCCATGTGACCAGTAGGTTGTATACCAGAAGCATTAAAGTCAAAGTCCAAGATTAGCATGAACAAGTGGAATTCTGAGTCAGTTTCCAAGAGTCAACCAGGCAGGGGATTGATTGGATCCAATCACCCTTTTGTTTCTCTCTATGCCTCTGACCTGCCATCTTCTGGAGGAATTGTAGGTGCTTAGAGTAGTCACAGAGAGAGGCCAATCAGAACGTGTTGCATCCAAATCTGGAACTGTAAGGCAGGGGTCCCCAACCCCTGGGCTCAGCCCACTACTTGGCTGTGAGCTGTTTGGAACCCTGCCGCAGAAGTGGCAGGCATGTGCGTGCACATCTCACTTGTGCGAGCAGCAGGCAAGCACATGCAATCCATTTGTACGAGTGGGGGGCATTGTATGTATGTTGTACAAATGGAGTTGTATGTGCACACGTGCTTGCTGGCCACTCGCACAGAACCATCCCCTTCCCCCGCTGTCTGAAAAGCCAGAAAAGTTAGGAAACTCTGCTATAAGGGACGTCATGTGCCTGGAGAAATGTCCATCTATATCTAAAACTGACTGGCTTTTGAGGACTTTCACCCCACCTCAAAAACACTATTTTCAAAGAGAAGATTAGAAAGACTTCTAATAATTCCAAATTCTGAAGATTTCCTCAGAATAAAAAAAGAAACATTTGCAGAATAAGAGAGCCACCTTCTATGGCAGAGGTTCCAAACTTTGACAATATATCCTTATCACTAAAAAATGTTTAAGCATGCATCCTTATATGCACTTATATGCACATGTATGTATAATTTACATAATGTACATGTACTATTATATTAAAATATATACATTATAAAACATATCCCCAAAAAGAAATTAGAAAAGGCAGAGGTAAATAAATATAAATCAGGATTCTAGCCTATCTTCTCACACATCTCAATGGAATATCTTATGCAGCTCTTGAGATGTGCACACCCCAGTTTGGAGCACATGCTATGTGGAACACAAAAGTCAGCCAGGAAAAGAGAAGGGGGAAGAGAGAGTTGTAACTCACAAAACAACGCAATGCATTCTCCAAAAGTCTGGTCCGCTGGGATGATCCATTGGCCAATAAGTTTAGGTTCCCTTCAGAAGCCAAAGTGTAAAACATTTCACAGCTTTGATGTTCTACTTTGCTAAGGCTGGAAAAAACAGAACTTTCATCATTTAAGATGCAAGAAAAAAATGGTTTGTTACACCCCCTCCCCCCAGATAGATTTTGAATAAATGCGTAAATATTTCATATCATGTCTTGAAAATTATTGTTGCTCCTGGGACTCATCTTTTGGACAGTTGTTGGGGAAAGTTGATGTCATGTGTCTGACTAATGAAACAGTTCAAAGAACTTTCAGGCATTGTTTAACCTAAAAAGCCTTTATTAGTGTAAGGGAGTGTCAGCACGGCATGGAGGAATGCCAAGATCTGAATTTCTCTTCCTTTGCACATAACATTCCAGGCATTTCCCCTCCCCTATTTTGGGGTCATAATTCACATCTTCCAATTAACCTGGAGGGCAAAGATTCACTTCCGTTCCCTTCCGCCGGCTTTTCTCCCCTCTCCCATTCTCATCTGAATTAATTCTAAAAGTACCAGACAGTTCTGCATATTTTGTCAAAGCAAGAATATTCAATATTAGCAGCGTTGACAGTTAAAATTGCTAGAACCAAAAAAAAGCCACAAGAAAAGCTTTAAAAGCTTTGACATCCGGCCCCCCTTACGAAAAGGATAGGTCCTGTATATGAACAAAAGCATATGTCAGGGATTATTTCTTGGTTTGTTGGGGTGTTTCGCACGAAACCTTTTGATGAGTCTGTCAGCTTTCACCTCACTGGATTTCACCCAGGTGGCTTCAGACAACGGGTATCGCTTCCATTGTACTAGGTACTGCAATTTCCCTTTAAAAATTCTAGAGTCAAGAATACGTTTCACTTCATAGTGGGTCTGTCCCGCAACTATGAGGAGCCCAGGTGCCTTCTTAGGGGGAAGTCTTAAAGTGGAGCCCCGATAAGGTTTCAACAAGCTGCAATGGAAGACTGGGTGAATTCTCCCTAAATGTCTAGGGAGTTTTAGTTCTACGGTGACCAGATTGTTGATCCTTACTATGGGGAAAGGCCCCAAGAATTTTGGTCCCAGTTTCTTGCTGGGCAATTTGAGGCGTAAATATTTAGTTGACAGATAAACCTTTTCCCCAACTTGGAATGTTCTTTGGGGAGCCCTCTTTCTATCAGCCTGCTTTTTATAGGTTTCAAAAGTCTTTTTTAAAGCAGTTTTTGTGTTTCTCCAAACTTCTTCCCACCCCCTCACCCATTGCTCAAGTGTCTGGGAAGCGGAGGGCACCTGAGGGTATTCAGGTATTGGGCTGAACTCTTTTCCTGTGGCCACTCTGAAAGGTGTGTAGCCGGTGCTGCTGTGCACAGAATTATTGTACGCCACCTCCGCAAAAGGGAGGAGGTCAGTCCAGTTCGTCTGTTGGTAAGAAACGTACCATCTAAGATATTGCTCCACCATTTTGTTAGCGGATTCTGCAGCCCCATTGGTGGCTGGATGAAAAGCAGATGATAAACCTTGAGATGATACAATTAATTTAAGAAAACTCCTCCAAAGCTTCGCTGTGAACTGCACCCCCCTGTCCGAAATTATTCGCTTAGGGGCACCATGCAGCCAGTACATATGTTTCAGGAACAATTTGGTCAGTCGTTGGGCAGATGGGAGTCCTTTGCAGGCGATGAAATGAGCCTGCTTCGAGAACAGGTCTATCACAGTCCAGATGACAGTATTTCCTCTACTTTCAGGTAGGTCTACTATAAAATCCATAGCTTCCCTCCTCCTTTGCCTGTTTTGAGTAGTTCTGTAAGGGGTAGGGCAATCTCGGCAAAAGAGGGGATGAATTGATGATAAAAGTTGGCAAAACCCAGGAAGCTCTGGAGCTGTTTGCGAGTTTTTGGGGGCTGCCATTCGATTATAGCTTTCACCTTGGCTGGATCCATTTCAATACCCTCGTTGGAAATTCTGTAGCCAAGATAATCTAATCGGGTCTGGTGAAATTCACATTTCGACAATTTGGCATAAAACTTGGCATTCAATAGTTTCTTTAGCACCTCTCTCACCAGCTTTATGTGATCAGTCATGTTCGTGCTGTATATCAGGATATCATCAAGATACACCAGAACCCCTTTGTACAAGTGATCATGTAGGACCTCATTAATCAACTGCATGAATACGGCTGGGGCCCCCTGTAGTCCAAATGGCATGACTTTGAACTGATAGCTCCCCATAGGCTAGTTGAAGGCAGTTTTCCACTCATCTCCCTCTTTTATTCTCACCCGGTAATATGCCTCTCTCAGGTCTAACTTAGTGAAGACATTCCCCTTAGCCAGATGGGTTAATAAGTCCTTTTGGAGGGGGAGGGGGTATTTGTTTTCCACACTCACAGTGTTGAGACCCTTATAGTCTACGCAGAGATGAAGAGACCCATCTTTTTTCTCTTTGAACAACACAGGGGCTCCCACGGTAGATTTGGCCCGTTCGATGAACCCCCTCGCTAGGTTTTTGTTCACGTATCACTGTATCTCCTCCATTTCGAGGGGGGACATAGCATACATTCTTGGGCGTGGGAGTTTGGCTCCTGGCACCAGTTCGATAGAGCAGTCATTGAGTCTGTGAGGGGGCAGGGCATCGCATTCTTTTTCACTAAATGCCTCCGCCAGGTCCCGGTATTCATTGGGGATGAGTGGTTCGCCTGGCAGCGGTGAGGCAGCCATGTGCGCTCGCTCATTGGGTGGCCTAAGGTGTCCCGCAACATCGGTTAAATCAGCGGGAGGTTTAGGCCCTATAGGTAGTCTCACAGTTCTCATTCCTTTCTCCCACCAGATAAACGGCTTCCATTTGTCCAACCAGGCTAGCCCTAGGATCACAGTCTCAGTCATTTTTGGAGCCACTAGGAAGCGAATAAACTCCCAGTGCGCACCTATTTCTAGGCGTAAGGGCTCAGTTAATTGTGTGACAAGAGTCCCTCCCATCAGGGAGCCATCGGCTTGCTCAAACTTCACAGGTTTGGAAAGCTGTTTTGCCTGTATGCCCATTTTCATGGCAAACGGCAGACTAATAATGCAGCGAGTGCATCCAGAATCAATTAGCATGTTTAAGTCCATTTGTGCCCCAGACTTAGGGATTATAAATTTGGCGACCAGTGAGAAAGGCGGGATTTGTCGACTCACCATCGGGTCGTTCTCTCCTTCATCATCGCTGTCAAAGGAGGGTAGAGTAGGGGCGGGTCCACCTGGAGTCCCAGAGTCCTCCTGTGTGGGGGGGTGTAATCTGGGCAACAGATTCTTGTGTGACCCGGTTGGATTTTTCTCTCATTAGCCGCTGGGCAGGTTTCCTTCTTTTTTTTTTTTTTTTTTTTTTTTTATTAATTTTTCAGTTAAAACAACAAATGCAAATGATACATCTACATACACCAACAAACAATAAAAATACTCAAAACATTTTCGGATACGCTCAGCAGTCCCCGCCTTGCCTCCACCCTCATCCACTTTACCTCTCCTTCCTCCCCTAACCCACAACCTCTCCTCCTTTTCTTACCACCTCTCTATATCCCCTCCGCCTTCTTAACCACCTCGTCGAGTGCAGCTTGGGGTACCAGCCGAGCATATCCTCTTATTAATACAATTTCATTATATACCTATAATAATTGAATACATCAATTTATAATTCCCCCTTAATCCCCTCCCCTCCCCGACTTCCCAGAACTAATACAGGATTATACACCCTCCTAAAACAATCAATTATAAAAAAGAACTTTAACTCAAATAATAAAAAAAACAAAAATTGTACTTTATTTTAACACCAAAACTCATAATATAATTATCCATCTTCCCCCAGTCCAAATATCCAAGAATTAAACTTTACCATTTCTCATTGTAATAATCATATCTTAATCCCATTAAATACAAAAATTAAATCCTTTAAGATAATATAATTATATATCATTAATCATCTATTTCAAAACATTTATATAAATTCATTCTTCTTATTTTCCAAATCTCCATAATATGGCATATCATTTTGGGATATTTCCATGACATCTTCTTCAACCTCTTCACATAATTTATCCACCCGTTGCTCTATGCAATCTGGAACTATAAACCTCTGGAGAGCAGATGCCACAGTTTCATATGATTCTTCCAATCTCTTAACACAAAGATCTTTAACTTCCACACTATGTTGCTTGACTGCTTGCATCAAAACATTCTGTAAGTCACTCATAATTAAAGATAAAGGCATTTTCAGTAAATTCCACTCAGCAACCCAAAAAAAAAAAAAAGAAATAAAAATTTCTTTCTCACTCTTTTTTTCCCCTCAATTCCGCAGCCATTTTAAAACCTCCAAACTTCTTTACATATACTTCAATAATCCAAGAGGATAGCAATATTAATATCACCAACCAGTAAGCATCACGAATTCATTGCAGCTAAAACTTTCCAGAGCCGGAGAAGCAACAATGTATCTCTTTCCAGTTAGTAACAAAAAAAGAGTGAAAGTAAAAAAAAAATGAAAGTATCCCAGAGAAACGGCAAGTCCGCAGCCATTTTCTCTCACTTTGAATCTCCACAAAATAAAGAAGATGCTAGTTGTTTTCAGAGTCAAAGTCAAGAACAATCCACTGTAAATCCAAACCTCCTGTTTAGTTCCGTCTGCTTAAAATTTAAATCCAAGTACCTTCCAACAGCAGAGGTGGGAGCTGCATCTAGCTTCGCTCCAAATAGATAGGAGCGAAGGAGAGAACGTCCAGACTCCGGGCGAGCTAACATCTCTCACCCCCGATTAAGGCAAAACCGGGGTGAGAGGAAGCTCAAGCCCTATCCGGACTTACTCACCCCCCCCTCTTCGCCCGAGGGACGAGGTTCCGAGCCGAGAGACAGCTGACGAACGCTGTCTCTTCAGGCTTTGACGCGCTCCCAGACGGACGGCTAACAAAAGCCGCCATGCGATGCAGCCTGTCACCACCGGAAGTCCGGTTTCCTTCTTGTCACTGGTTCCGGTCTGCTCTGCAGTCGGGGGTAGGGGGGTAGGGGACTGCTCTGCAGTCGGGGGTAGGGGACTGGACAGGTTGCTGCTCGATGTCCCTCTTGTCCACACTGAAAACATTTAATTTACCGGCCTGCAGGTAGCCTGAGTCTCTCAACTATCGCAGTAGTTGGGGGTTTTCGTGTGGGTGATTGCTGTCCAGGTTGCTCTGGCGGCTGCTCGGATTCAGGCGGGGGAGGCTTCTTATAGCGGGCGAGCTGAACATCTAGCTTCACCACTGCCTGGTACCATTCTTGCAGCTGATCAGGTACTGCTCGATAGATGAAGGCCTGAGAGAGGTGATTGTCTAATCCTTCGATGAAGTGATGGATTAGGGATTGTTCAGGCCACCCCTCTATTCGACCTGCTATTTTGCGAAATTCCCGCACGTACTCCAGGGTAGGCCTGCCGGCTTGTTTTATTTTGTGGATTTGTTCTCTTGCTTTAAGACCAATAGATGGGTCCTCAAATCTTTCTCTCAGCCCTAGGAGGAAGAGGTGGGGATCCTCCAATTCGGGGGCTTGCTCATTGTATAAATTGTTCAGCCATTTGGATGCTTCTCCCTCTAGGCTGGACACAATCACATCCACCATGGCCCCTGGGTCTGGGTAGAGATAGGCCCAGCAATTCAAATGAGCACGCACTTGGTTGAGGAAAAAAAACAGCTTCTCTGGGTCCCCATCTAAGGTCGCTCTGAAAAGTGGTGCAATTATAGGCTGTTGGGGCCCCCACGATGGCTGTTGCTGCTGGCCCCATCCTGGCTGCAGATTTATGCCCAGGGGTTGCACGTTGGGGGCTGTGGCCAATCTCCTTGCTGCTGGCCCCATCCTGGCTGCAGATTTATGCCCAGGGGTTGCACGTTTGGGGGCTGTGGCCAATCTCCTTGCTGTGGCCGTTCTCCCACCAGCTGCTGATCTCCTGGCTTCTGTACCACCCCAAACTGTTGCAAGGCCTCTATTCGCTGTGGCAAGTTCAGAGGTCGTGGAACAGCTACCTGCTGGGTTTGCCAATCTCCCCATTGCTGCAGAGGCCTCAGACTGGGATTCCCTCTCTCTTCAGGGCTGGAGTTCCTGGCAGGGGAATACAGGATCTGAAAGGCTTTCTGATATGCAATGGAAGGGCTGTAGGCTCCTCTCTGCAGGGATTGATTTCTGCTTTTCACCTCTGGGTTTTGAAATCTTTCCAGTGACTCACCCAAGGCTTGAGTGGCAGGCAATTCATTAGATGTCCACCATTGGGCTTTTGAAGTCTCTGCTTCCAGCTGGGAGATCTGCCAGAGTTCTTCCTCCCCCGGCTTGCCGGCTGTCGCTCTCCCCCCTGGGGAAGCTGTTGCTGCCAGGGTGCTGGCCTCAGGCAATCTTTCTCCTTCCATAATGAGATCTTCCCCGAATCTTTGTCAGTCTATCCCTTTAGTTTAGGAATAGTGACCGGGGCCCAGGACCCCTTAATTGGTATAAAAAATTTGTAGATCTTGGCATGATGTCATGTGTCTGACTAATGAAACACTTCAAAGAACTTTCAGGCATTGTTTAACCTAAAAAGCCTTTATTAGTATAAGGGAGTATCAGCACGGCATGGAGGAATGCCAAGATCTGAATTTTCCTTCCTTTGCACATAACATTCCAGGCATTTCCCCTCCCCTATTTTGGGGTCATGATTCACATCTTCCAATTAACCTGGAGGGCAAAGATTCACTTCCGTTCCCTTCCGCGGGCTTTTCTCCCCTCTCCCATTCTCATTGAATTAACTCTAAAAGTACCAGACAGTTCTGCATATTTTGTCAAAGCAAGAATATTCAATATTAGCAGCGTTGACAGTTAAAATTGCTAGAACCAAAAAAAAGCCACAAGAAAAGCTTTAAAAGCTGGCTTGAAGGCGGCAAAAAAGTCATCAAACTTTGCTTCTGCTGCAAAGTGCACTTCAGAATTACTCACGGGAAAAAAAGCAGAACATCTGCTGGATAGCTGCTGAGGTTTGCTGTCAGGTTGCTTTTGTTGAGAAGTCTGGCCATGCAGGAGAGCTGATGGGATGAAAATAAGACATTGCTCTCACAATAAGCAAAAAAAGAATTGTATGTTTATCACTGCAGGTAAATAAACTTTCCAACCAAGTGGCCACCTGCATGGTTGCACTTCAGCCCATCTAATCTCCATCAGCATGATCAAAATCCAGGTGGGCAGACAAAGGTGTCTCTTTCTAACTTGAATCTGGATTTGACCTGAACCTGGTCCAAGGGATCTCCTCACCTGTTTTTCACTCAAGTTGGCCTTTTTACTTCTCACTTCTTGGGCTAAGGAGGAGAGCTGCCCAGGCATCAGTTTACTTGCCGCATCACACTGAAAGCCTTGCAAGATGAATGGAGAAAGCCTGAAAGCCACATAGATACACTGGCTGGTCAGTTAATCATGTTTTATACCAGATTTCAATAAATCAAGGAAGCATTTTTCTCTCACAAAAGAAATGGATGATCAGATATGACTGGCGGGGGGCTGTCAAAAAAACAAAGATGGCAGCGAAGACGCTACAGTATCATCGAAATCCTGTCTCTGTTACAGAGGTGTTGTAAATGATGCATAAGCTGCTGAGAGTCATTTGGCTATAGAAATGGGTGGCTATAGAAATTAAACAAATATATAAAATTTTAAGAGGGGCACAAATTTGATCACAGTCACAACTACCATCTTGACTTTTTTGACCCTCTTAGTAGAAGCTCATGTTAAATACCTCAGGTACAAGTAGTCCTTGCGTTACAACCACTGGTTTAATGACTGCTTGCCTAACAACCGCAACAAAGAAGGTTCTAAGAGTGGGCATATCTACTTTACTATCAGACTGCTTAGCACATGAAAGTTCTGGTCCCAACTGTGGTCGTAAGTTGAGGGCTACTTTTAGACGGAAGCTCAATCTGAAATGTTGAAAGCTTGATAGGTTTCCCCAGAACATAACACATGCTTTGCCAGTTTGAAAAATAAAATTACCGATGCATGTGCAACATGGTCAACCCATTTCCGCATTTTCAGAATACACTAAATCATAAACTAACCAAACAGTAATTTAAGCTCAAAGATACACACCCTAGGTATGTTGTGAAGAAGCAAATTGGTTAAGCATGATTGTGTCAACATTCCCCATACAGTATATAATTGAAATATCTTATACTATTTGAAGGGATAAATAGACAAATAAATACCATCTCTGGCTGCTCTATCTTATTTTTCTCCTTCTTACCACAAGATCCTTGCTTACTCTACTATTAGGGGCCCAGAACTCACATTGTGTAGTTATCAATCCTGGTGAAAATATCTCCAAACATGACTGCTGCCTGGAATGAGAAGATCACATTAGAAGCAAGAAGTGCAGGAGTCTGCCCTGTTCAGCCAGCAAATGTGTCCAGAGCCCTACCTGTTGTGGAGACCACGGTTTCTCGTTGATTTTGTGGAGATCTGGAGTTTGGCCTCCAAATACCAGCAGTGAGTTGGGAACAAATTCGATTAAGTCATCCGGAACATTATTTAAGATGTCACCAAGAGAGGAGTTTGAGAGGATCTGTAAATGTCCCAAAGAAAGTCAGACACACTGCTCTAACCAGCAGGTTTTAAAAGGTGCATGCAAGCAGAATATATATTTAAAAGTGGGGGACCAAACCCCAGAAAATTAGCGGAGAGAAGGCTAATGAATGGAGAAGAGAACAGAGAAGAGAATGAGGAGAAGAGAAAGCAACGAGGACCCAATTCTGCATAGCTGGACCCTTTCTCCACAGGATCATAATACCCAACGACCTTGTGGGAAGGACTTATGAATCATAGGACTGGATGGGATCTTGGAGGTCTTCTAGTCCAACCCCCTGCTCAGGACAGAAGTCTTTATACCATCCTGGACAAATGACTGTCCAATCTTTTCTTGAAAGCCTCCGGCGATGGAGCACTCACAGCTCCAGGAGGCAAGCAGTTCCATTGATTAATTGTTCTCACTGTCAGGAAATTAATTCCAGATTGAATCACCCTCTGACAAGCTTCCACCCATTGCTTCTTGCCCTACCCTCAGATGCTATGGAGAATAAATCGATGCTCTCTTCCTTGTGACAGCCCTTCAAGTATTAGAAGACAGTTATCCTGTCACCCCTAACCCTTGTTATTGTTCTCTGAACTCTTTCTAGGGTCTCAGCATCTTTCTTGTATTGTGATGACCAGAACTGGACACAGTATTCCAAGTGCAGTATAAAGCAGTACTACCACTTCCCATGATCTTGATGCTATTCCTGTTGATGCAGCCTTTGGCAGCTGCAGTAGATTGTTGACTCACACTTAAGCTGTGATCCACAGAGACTTAGATCTCTCTCACCATTACTACTGCAGAGCCAAGTACTACCCATTCTATACTTGTGCATTTGATTTTTCCTGCCTAAGTGCAGGACCTTCCTTTCCTAACCACTGAACTGCATCTTGTTGGATAGGGCCAAATGTTCAAGTCTGTCAAGATCCTTTTGAATCTTGAGTCTATCTTCTATAGTGTTGGCAATTCTCCCCAGCTTGGTGTCATCTACAACTTTAATAAGTTCCCCTTCTATTCTCTCATCTACATCATTTATGAAGATATTGAAAAGAACTGGGCCTAAAACAGAACCTTGAGGTACCCCACTGCATGCTTTCCTCCATGTAGATGTAGTTCCATTAAGTGCAGTTGGTCAGCCTGTTACGAATCCATCTTGTGGTGAAGCTGTCTATCGCACATTGTTTCATCTTACCATGAAGTAGGTTGTGGTCTACTTTGTCAAATGCATTACTCAATACTTTTGTATGCTTATTTACAATTAAGGACTTTTATTACTCAGAGGTTGCTTTTGGGAGAGCTGTTCTCCTGGAAGGGAGTTATAAAATTGTACAAAATAAATAAGAAACGTAATGACAATTTTCAATATTTATTCTTAATCCAGGTGGAAGGTGGGGAAGTTATAGGGCTGTATATCTCTACCTATCACTGTATCTTTCTTCATCAGCAGCTGACAGAAGAAAGAAGCAGCAGCAAGACTGGCCAAATTTGTCTATCAAATACCTACAGCAAGGCAGGGGCCAAAGTGTGTGTGTGTGTGGGGGGGGCTTTTATTGTTGGTCTCCAACCAGGGGCTTCAGAGCTAATTGCCAGGGAGGCTTTCCTGCACCGAGCAAGGATTGGGCTGCAAAGACCTTCCAACTCTCATATTCTTTGATTTACAGCAGATGCAGCTTGTTGAAACTTGTCTATTTATTCATTTATCTAGCAATCCTAAAGATTGCTTTTCCAACATTTCTCATAGTCACTTTTCCCCTCTTACCTTACTGACAAAGGCCTTCTTCACATGATCAGAACTTTTTCTGAAAGCTCTCTGGAAGCTCACATTCTTGGCCAGCTTAACCACGAAACTGGCTGCCATGGTGTCAAAACTGTTACCTGGCAAGCCTTCTGCCAGGGTACCCAGATGCTCAAATTTCTCAACTGTGTCTAGCTGCAGGAAGAATGAGGCAGATGGTCAAGGCATAAATCTGGCAGGATTTGCCTAGATTTGGGGGGTGGAAGTTAAATGCCCTCTATTGCTGTCAAGCACCCTACCCAACCTTTTCCCTCTTCCTCTGATCCCCTCTGTCCACTGCCCTGAAAGAGGAGGAAATTCCAAGAGAAGAGAGATTGAGGCTAATTGTTTCCCTTGCCTCTTCCATAATTCTCTTTCTCTGGTTGGGGAGAGGAGAAGCAGGACCACACAGCCCTGCCTGTTTGGTTAGCAACACCAAACCTGACACCCATCCGTTTTCAGTGGAAATCTATTGGGAAAGAAGATTGTGGACAAGTGGGGAATTACTTTTCCACATCCATCCTTTGTCTCATTACACAAAATGGGCATACATTTCAGAAGATGACCGTGTCACTTCATCTCCTTCTCTTCTCTCACTCTCTTGCTTTCTTCTTTATCTCTTCTTTCATGTGGTGATATTGTGAACTGGGAACCAGCAGAAGCCTCTTTTTGCCAATTCAACTACCCCAGAGACATTTTCCTACATTTTTTTTTCTTTCCCAGCATTAAAAAATTACGTTTGAAGCTCCACTTGCCAACTCAAAACATTGTAGAGAAGATCTATTCAGATCTTAGTGTCACTTTTGGCAGATACACTTTTGTAAGCCTCAATGGTACATACAAAGGAGGGTGCAAAGCTCCACGGGTGAATTTAAAATTCGAGATGGTGACTGTGACTGCAATTTTGACTTTTTAAAACTTCCCTGTGGGTGCCCTGGCAGGGCATGCATTAATGGGAGAGTGAGGGTGATAGCAGACAAGAAACTATTCCAGAGACAGGAGGGGAAAACATGGTTGAGGCCTGCTTCCTAATTTGCATATGTGTAGTGAGCTGGAATTCTCTCTCCATTATGATTTTTCTTCAAAAACTAAAATTAAAAAATGTATCTTATAGTATCACAATTACACCAGTTGAAAATTGGTGACACACACTGATATTACCAGATCAGAAATGGGAAGTCACAAGGTTTACCTTGTAATTGAGGAGAATCTTGTTTACCAGAATCTGGGATTGTCCTCTGTTCCAGCCCTTGACCTGCCCGAGTGATTCCAGAACCTTGTGATCTATCAGGTCTTGTGCTGTTAGATCTGACATCTGACCAGTGGTGAGTCCCACTGCTTGTTGCCCCAAAGCTATTAAGGTCTGTTTATCAAATGTCTTGACTTGAGCCACAAGCATATAAGCAAGCTGGAAAAGAGAATAAAATATAGAAATTATTTAAAGTTGAGATATGTGGAATACAAAATTGACTTGGAGAAAATTTCATGACAACATTTGACTTGTTTGTGTATATATATTTGTTGAAAGGCCCTGTCCTTGATCCTTAGAAACTTCAGTTCAACTTCTAAGTCATCATTTAATTATGATTTTGACTTTGCTTCTCAGGCCAAGGAATGGGAGGGCAAATGGTCTCCTTTACTTACTATCTTATTATGATATGACATTTTCTGAGCATTAACAGGCCTACATAGTTTCTTCTTAACCACAACACAAGCATACCCAGGGAGTCACTTTTGTATGATATATCCTCCTAATATGTATTGATTGATTGTGTGATGGAATTTATGTGCCCCCTGTCTCATCCAGAGACATTGCCTTGGTCTCAATCCTAGTTCACAACTGAGGAAGCAGAATGTTGTCTTGACCTGCTCTAGATTTTAAACAGGTTTCCCTTTTCTCTCAATACAATTTTTGTCATGGACAAGCACAAGGAAGCATCATCAATGATGTCGTTGACAGTGTGGAGAGGGATCAAGTTCTGCACCATTCTAATTGGCTGCCTGGGAGCTCTAGCCACACCCTCTCCCCTCCAGTCCTGGCCAATGTCTCTAGGTAATTCTGATTTTGGCAGAGTCCAATTCTTTTAAATTGGTCTTTGTTCCTCTTTCAACAGAGTCCAAACCAATCCCCAACTAAGAGACAGTCCAAACAGCAGCTGATTACTAGCAGCAGGACAGGGTTCGGGGGGGGGGACCCGCAGAACAAAGGGTGAGAGACGGTTATAATGGTGATGAATATATGGCTGAAGATTGGCAAGTTGCATTGTTGGAATTGGTTTCTGAATAAGAAAACATCTGTACATCAAAACCAAAGAACCCATGCATGCAACACAGATAGTTCTCTCTCTGTTGTCCCGGGCTACAATCCCCACCCTCTGTGCCTGTGGCACACGAATGTGAAAAATGCTATTTATACTTACCTCCCAGGCCTCTGCTTCTAGGAAAATCCCATCCTTGACAAGTGTTTGTCCATTTACCCACCAGGTTTCCAATCAGCTCCATGGGATCACAGTAAAGGACCATCAGCCACCTCTCCCTACTTCTACATTCTCTCTTACTTTATCCAGCAGCTTCTGCCATCTTTTACATCAAAGGCAGGAGGGGCGAAAGATGCACCTTCTCAGTACATTTCCCATGATACCAATTTGATTCCATCATTGTGGAATGACTCTACATTAGCATATAAGGAAAGTTTCTCTGTTCTAGTCTCTGGTGAACCACAACAATATCCAACTGAGAATAGAATAGAACAGTGACCTTCCACCAGAAAAAATATTGGGTTTTCAAAGGGCATGAAAAAGAAAGCCAATTGGCTTATTTAGATTGCATATTTAACCAAAGAACAAATGCTATTAAACTATATCATGTTCTTTGATTTAGACTTTACGGAAAAGATACCTGGGAAGGCTGGCTGTCCCAGTCTACTTTTATCTTCCAATCTAAGCAGTGCCCATAAATGTCCCTTCAGGAATAAGCTTCAATATGTATCATGAATTTAGGATTATCATTTTCTGAGCAACCCTTGTCATAGGATGTGTAAATATAAAAGCTGAGCGAGTTCACCTGACGGTCAGAAGCAGATGGTTTGGAAGAGCTACAATGGTGATTGACCCGGGCAATGAAGCTCAAGGCCTCTGCAGGGCTCAGACTGGAGATCAAGGTTGAATGTTGTGCAAAACAAATGAGCTGATCTGGAAGGCTGGGAAGAAAGCAAAGCCCAATAGCGGCTTCAGATTTATCTTAAATTCATATCCTTTGCGTATCCTTTGGTTTGGGTTAACTCTAGGAAGCTGCTGTGAATCTCTTGAATGGATGCTCTGCTATAGCTACCGCTTGATGTACATATCCTATTTTTCATGGATGCCTTTGATGGTGGCTTTATGATGATGCATTCACTTGGAAGGAGGGTACTCATAGCAAAAGGCCCTGTTCACCCTAACCCTAACCCTGATGGTCCTCCATCCAAGTATTGATCATATATGAGCCTGCTTAGCTTTTTTAAGGATCAAGCAAGATTAATTAACTAGTGTTGCTACTAATGCACAAGTTACAATTTGCTTCATATAATAGCTGTTTCAGGCTGCTGAGAGACCAACAAAGAGAGCTAAAACAGATAGGGCCAGATTGGACCCCCAACTCTGTTTCCTCACCCCATTCTATACATTCACTCCACAGAATTGGAAATTTCCATTTCCACAAAATGGAATTATGCAGATTTTTTTGTCATGTGGAGAGAATTTCACAGATGTATTTTTCAACTATCAGCACTCAAATACTTTTCTCTGAATTTCTGCTCTTACATGTTATCTGGAGGAGCAGTTTCATCAATTCTGAGTCTTATTTATACCTGCAAAATGTTTGCTTATCCACCAAGCCCCTTTCCCCTAAATGTTATAGTTACTGGGGATATAATTAAAATATCTTAATCGCACCAAAAAGACATTTCCACTCACCTGTCAAGATTGAAATCTGAGTCAACAGTAAATAATGCTGTAGCATACATTTCTGCCAAATCCCTACGGATTTTATTTTTGTTGATCAGCTCCAGGTTGTCTCGGTTAAAAGCAAGATCTTGAAACTAAGAAAATACAAATCTCTGTAATAACTTTCCAGTATGGGAGGGACCATCCAGCAAATTTTATATATTTAAATGGATCACAAATTTAATCTGAGGGTCCCAGGTATCTCCAAGAGTTTCTAATGGTCTTGTACAATCAGGCAGATGAATATTCTCCAGTTCCCTTTGATTAAAAAAAGTCTACCTATCAGGAGCCAGGAAGCCTGATTTCTCTGACACACACCTGCTCTGGGAAACCGCATCCTCCAAAGATCCATATGTTCCCCACCCTGATTATCTTGGGAATCTTTAAAAAGCTGGCTGTTTTCTCTGGCTCTCTCCTTGGACTGGGAGGGGGGGGGTATCCAAACCCCTGTAGATTTTTTTCAGATAAATCATGTGATGCTGAAATGCTATAAGCAAACAGATTTTGTATCTCCTCAGTTTTTTTCTCCCATGCCATCCCTCAGCTGAACACCTAACCCTCACAGTACTATCTTAGGTTTAGGTACGTTGATCCTTGTTGTAAGGCTGTTATATTATTTTCCTTTTCATCTTCTGTACTACTCCCTCTTACTGTTACCATATTACCATTATTATTACTCTGTTGCTTCACATGTACATTGAGAGCTTCTGCGCCAGAGACAAATTCCTTGTGTGCCTAATCACACTTGGCCAAATAAAACCTATTCTATTCTATTCTGCTCTGTTCTGTTCTGCATTCCATTCTATTCTATTCTTCTGTTCTGTTCTGTAATAGAAAATAATAAACCAAGAAAAAGATGTATACAAAATATTTTGAATATATTCTAAATGTTTATTCACATGGAATCAAAAAAGTCAAGATAGCAACCATGGCTGGGTAATCAAAACTCTGCCCGTTAATCAGAGTTGCTATCTTAGTTTTACTGACCCCACCGCAGAGGCCCCATTGATCGTTCCATTGTTCTAAACAATGTGATGCCATTCCTGTGGGTTGAATAAAAATCAGCAATAAACGTATCAGGTATAAGATTATTTTCTAAAGAGAATTTGTTCAGACCTCAGTCTTTCCAATGCATTGGGTTTAAAACAATTCCAGCAGTTATACGTACTATGGCAGCACTGTTGTTTGTGAGTAAGCGCATATCTCTGGCACTGCTGTAACGGATATAGTTCCCAAGATACATCGCAAGCCAATTGGACCTCTCTGGATTGCTGGCATTGTAGCATCGGGGTCTGCTTTTGCTTGCTGTATGAAAGATAATTTTAGTTGCTTTTAAAGAAGCCTGGTTCCAGACATTGGTCTCTTCAATAGATTTTTATCCTGACTTTTATTTTACAGTTTTGTAAGTATTTTAAAGCACTTGCATTTTTTAAAAACCCCTAGAAAATGCTATAAACAAACTAGCTAATATTAACACAATCCTTAGAATGAGGAGTTAGCAATGTTATAGGATCAAGACAGGTGGCAATTACTGGTATCTTTCTCTTTCTGATTGTTCCTGGCAGAAAACCAGCAGGACCAGTTTGTGGTCAACTCAACTCCAAGATCTGAGATCAAGACAGATGTGCCACACTGTCATAGTGGCACATAAATAAGGGATTTCTACTACACTAAGCACTTTGATTTTGATTTGATTTTTTATTTTTTCTTCCTCCTTTAGACTTATGAGGGAAGCTTTATGTGCAGAAGTTTCGATAGACATTTTTTACATGAGGGCTCCAACTTAGGTGGACATCTGCTTTTATAAGCCAATCTATTTCAAGCTGCATTTAAGATTTGTAGAGACTGAATGAACCTCATTCTGATGTGAAGGTCCTTGTGCCATGTTCTGATCTGAGAAGGTGTTACATGTTTGCCATGTATAGTTAGACGTGGGGACTGTAAATGGAAACAGAAAGAGAACTTCTCCCATGGTCTGAATGCTTACCAGTCAAATAAGCTTTGATGGAAAAGTACATTTCTTCTTCCTTGTCTTTGAACATCACAATATTTTCATTCAATTTGTTCACTCTGCAGAAAAAGAGGTATGGAGTAAATATTGGCCATTAGACAGAAAGAAATAACTCAGAGAAGCAGACTTCTTTCGTGCAAACTCATTAGCTTTACTACTTGACCACTACTTAGCCAAAGTATTAGATCAGTGGTTCTCAACCTTTTTAATGCCGCGACCCCAACCAGTCAGAAGTTGAGGACTAAACCGGTCGTAAGTCGAGGACTAAACCGGTCGTAAGTTGAGGACTAAACCGGTCGTAAGTCGAGGACTACCCAACCGGTCGTAAGTCGAGAACTTTCCCTGCCCGGGAGTGCCGCGCATGCGTGGTTCCGCCCCCTGCGCCGGCCGAGGCGTAGCTGGCAAGCGGCAGAGACGGAGCAGGCTGACCACCAGCTGGCCCAGCCCAAGGGAGGTAAGGCACCTGCCGGAAAAGGGGGAAAAAATGGCGGACAAAAAAAATGGCGGACAGCCTTGCTTGGCGACCCCCATGAAATGGTCGATCGACCCCAAATGGGGTCCCGACCCACAGGTTGAGAACCACTGTATTAGATAAACACATAAAAACAAACAATCTCTTTGCTTCAGAATATTCAAAATCTTATTGGCTGTAATGTAAGTTGCAACAAGCAGAACATAAATAAAATGTTGAATAGAAGACGTTAGAGAAGAAACATCATTGAATGTACTAATGATGGGAACGAAAACTGACAGCACTTTCAGAACCCTCATTTTTATTACTTCCTTATATTCTCTGTGTTTAAGCTGTTTGGGTTCTGCCATTCTCCTATGGGGGGAAGGGAGTGACTAGGGGGCTTTGTAGTATAGGTAGAACACTTCCTCTATCTGCTTTGACAGTATCCTCTTTGGGGTGTGAATGAAATGCCTCGGGCCATCTGTCCTATCTCAGTGTGGAGGCAGGAAACAGCGAAGACCTAACAATCTTGAGAGAGGCACTTTATTGTTTCGTTTCCCACAGCTCGTTGTCACCTATGGATTGGCCTGTTTGAACCGACAATGGAGTGGGGTTACCACTGTGTGGGTTTTACCTATTGTTTCAGGTGGGAAAGCTTCAGATCCTGCCTAGATTTCCTGCTGTCTATACCTGCCAATAAAAGTTCCTTTTGAAATGATGCAAGTTTCAAGAGTTCTACTTTCTTAGTAGGGAAACAGAAGCAGGTCCTTACAAAGACTCTCATCCTAAAATGCTTATAGCAATAGCAATAGCACTTAGACTTATATATCACCCAACAGTGCTTTACCTCCCTCTCAATCTGGATCCTCATTTTATTGACCTCGGAAGGATGGAAGGCCGAGTCAACCTTGAGCTGGTCAGGATCGAACTCCTGGACTGAGCAGTGAGTTAACTTGCATTACTGCATTCTAACTCCTTCATGGATTACTGCCTTGTCATGGAGAAGGGGCTTGCGTAACTCAATGAAGCTATGAGCTATGCCGTGCAGGGCCACCCAAGATGGACAGGTCATAGCAGAGAGTTCTGACAAAATGTGATCCACTGGAGAAGGAAATGGCAACCCACTCCAGTATCTTTGCCATGAAAACCCCATGGACAGTATCAAAAGGCAAAAAGATATGACGCTGGAAGATGAGCCCCTCAGGTCGGAAGGTGTCCAATAAGGGGACAGAGAATGAGGTGGCTGGATGGAATCACTGAAGCAGTAGGCGTGAGCTTAAATGGACTCCAGAAGATGGTAGAGGACAGGAAGGCCTGGGGAAACGTTGTCCACGGGGTCGCGATGGGCTGGACACGACTTCGCAACTAACAACAACTGTATTCTAACCACTGCGCCACCACCACTATAATTGCTTATAGAAAGCAATTTTTTTAAAAAAAAATGATAAGGAGTGGCGTTGTTGGAACATGAGACAGAGTTCTATTCTGAGTTAGATTTATTTGTTTCACAAAAAGTTGGTCCAGCTCTGGCTCCTCCACCCCTAATTCTCATTAGTTTTATACTGCAGTGTTGTCTATATCTGGAGAGTTCCAAACTGAGGTAGGACTCCATGTCAGCATACTGATATGGCCACATACTTACATTTTTTGGAATGTCTCACAGCTGGTGTTCAAGGTTTCACTAGCATTCAATATACCACCATTAAGAAACATGAAGGAATGAGCCAAGCGGCTATCAAGCCACAAGGACACCTCTGTCTCTTTGCTGCTAGAAACCACGCTGGGCCACACTCCAGCCAAAAGAGCTGCCTTGGTGCTGTTTGGAAGAATGTTCTGCAAGAGGAAAGCCATAGAACTAAGTTATGAGTGCCAGAAATCTAACCAGGGATGAGAACAATCCAAAAACAACAATGCACAGGTACACCTTGTGTGCCAATTATGCCCTTTCCTTGACCAGGAGGACTTGCAGGCGGTCAGTCATGCAAGCATTTCAGATGAGGCTACCCTTGAATCATCTGGAACAGTGTTTCTCAACCACAGCAACTTTAAGACATCTGGAGTGGACTTCAATTCTCAGTCTGCACTGAGGTTGCGAAACACTGTTATGGAAGTTATAGCTGGTTCAAAATGCAGCAGTGCGAGCAGCAACAGGCACTTCTGTTATGCCAACGTGTCTCGGCTATGCCATGAGTGCAATTCAAGATGCTGGTACTTACCTTTAAAGGCTTACATGGCATAAGGCCTGGTTACCTGAGAGACTGCCTGTCTCGCCCCTCCCTTTTTTGGGGTACATTTAGCAGGGTGGGTGGACTCCAGATCCCTTCTGTTAAAAATTGTCACAGATCTGAGGAAGCACACCTTTTCTGTGGTGGCCCCCACCCTCTGGCCCAGCATCTTTCCTGGGGTTCCAGAGAGCCCCTAAAGCCTAGAGTTGGTCCCAGGCCGGGGATATTTCAGGAGGGGGATATTTTGTTTTATTGGCTATTTTTAGTTCAGCCTGCCTTTTACAATATTTTTTTTAATTGTTTAATTTAGTATTATATTTTGTAAGTTACCCAGAGTCCCTGGAGTGGGCAGCTATATTACATTTAATTAATAATAATGTTTATACTGTACATAATTATTATACTTAAAAGTTCACTTTATAAGCCATAATTGTTTCTTACAATAATATTTTTCTGGTTAAGTCTGTCAAGAAATAACCCAGTTTTATTATAGATCTTTAACATAGCAGTCAAGAAAGGATCATCGTCAATGAATCCCTCTCTAGAAAACAAGTCAGCCAGATCATCTGCTGGAACTGTATTCACAAGCTGAAAATAAGAAAAAGAGTACAAAATCAGCATCCAAATCAGACTAGAGACTCTTTAGCATAGTGAGGTAGCAAGAAGTACTAGAGGAAAATAGATAATTGGGAGGGGGGGAGGGGGGGAATGCAGATCCACAGGTATTGGTTATCTGGTGTTGGCTAATGGGAACATTTTTCATGGGTCATTCCTGCATGAATGATTGAGAGACAATTTGGTCTAGTGGTTAAGGAATTGGGCTAGAAATCGGGAGACTGTGTCTTCTAGTTCTGGCTGAGGACAGAAATCCAGCTGGGTGACTCTCAGCCCACAACATCGGGCTTGTTCAACAAGCCAGCCAATCAATTCCTGTCACAACCAATAGATCAACCTCCACACATCTGAAAAAAGCAGGACAATTATTAGGAAGGGAAAAAAAATTCTGCATGAATAATTAGATACAATTTTGATGTCAGTGAATAACAACCGTACCTCTTGTAGGTCAGAGGGGGGAATTAAAGTTTCCAGATCCTTCAAAGTCAGGAAGTCAATAAAACCCTGAAATGTCTCTTCTAGAAACACCCAAAAATTGGTGCTTGAAGCATAGCATCGAAGAGAGGAGGCTGAAGAAGTCAAGGAAGGGAGGACAAAAGATATTCCAATAAAAATCAGGTCAGATCTTTTCTATTTGAAATTTTTAAATTTCTCAAGTAAAATCATCATCAGGATGTTTAATATTTGAAATTTCAAGCTTGATTCTTCCAAAATTAAAAAAATTATACTTAAGATTTAAACATTACCCTTACTGAGGATGACAGCAAAGCCTGCATCCCTAGTAATAATCATATTCCCATTTATTTAAAACATTGACACTATTAATTTATGCAAAGTTCCTCATGTATTATTTTAACATCATTACAAGAACGTTGTAAAAGGTAAGTCAACACTATGAGCTCCATTTGAGGATCCAAGGGCAGAGCGGTGCAGATACGGGGGAACCTCCTAAGGCATCTAATGAAGTCAGCTGAATGGGGGTCTGGCGAACGTGTCCTTTACCCCTTATAGTCTCTGCTGCTCTGCCCCCTCCATCCAAAATGCAGCACATGAGCCTTTTGCTTGGTGCAGCTTAAAGCACTGGGACTGCTTTGGCTGCTAGTTACCTGAGATCACCCTAAGGATGGCTTCATAAATTTTCCATTCGGTAGCATTGCCAAATTGACCAAGAGAGCCGTTTAACAGAGTTACTCTGTAATACAGAAAAAGTATTATTACTCTCAACCATTCAGAAAGAATGCAAAGTGCTCACAAAGTTCTGATATGCAAGACAGGCAGGCGCAGGTGCCATGAAGGCTCTTGCCTACATATCCAGCTTAGGGTTGACTGTGTTGTGCAACAAGGCAACAAGGAATATAAAGCCCAGGAAAAAATAAAGAATCCCTCTTAGCCATGAATGTCTTAGGAAAGTTTTGCCTCTCCTGTACTCTCCAGTCTGTAACATATAACATAATATAATAAAAGATATTTACTAGAACTAGTAAGGTCACATTTTTAATTGGACAGCCTTATAAATCCAGTAGGTAGATATGGTATATATGATATGTGATAGGTATATGATGTATGACATATGACATGATGTGACATATCTATAACAATAACAATTAATATGGCACTTATAAAAATAACAGAATTGAAGAACTTATTGAAATGAAAAAATGTAAATAAGTAATAGAGCTCATACACAGCATTGACAGCAGAACAACTTCTGGTCTCCAGATCCTCAAATAAGAGTGGAACAAGTGAACTGTTTATTCCCGAGATCAGTTTTGGGAGGTATTGCATCATCCAGAGCGTCAACTCCACATCATCTGACTTTCGAAGAATGGGCTGGGCAGCCACCAGCAAGTGCTCCAGGAGGCTGGCTTGGATCTCCTTTGGCAGGCTGACATTGTCCTTGAAAGGAAAAGGACGATCAAGCAGAAAAGTGTGACTGAATTATTTCTCAAGGGAGGTATTAAATGAAAGCAGAAATTAGATGTTGTGGCACCAGTGGACTCTCTGATAATCAGATGAGACCTTGACAAAAGCTTTGCAATTATGCGTATGCTTGACATCTATCCAAAGATTTCCCTTGATGGATGCACTTCTGTTTCAAGGTACCTGTTCTGTCTGAAACTACCTTAAGAATAAAATAGTCACGTCCTGCTAATGAACTCTAATCAGTGTTTCTCCTTCTCACTGCATCTAGGCCAGGCCTTTTCAACCTTTTCACAGATTGTACCACTTTTAGGACATGACAATATTCAAGTACCACCAGTGCTTAGCAAGGTGTCAAAAACTTGATGACTAAAAAAAAGGGGGGGATTTTGGGCTTTACTGGTTAGATTCATTTGTTGTTATAGAAATGGCTAGTTTATAATATTATGGAAAAGTAAAAAGTTGAGGTTCAATGTTAATGCTTCCTTCTATTGCAGGCATGTCAAACTGCTGGCCCATGGGCCGGATGCGTCATGCCGAAACCACGCTCACCCCATTGCCGGCAATGGGGGAAAAGTCGTGATATGTCGCACAACGTCACATGACGTCGCGAGTTTGACATGCCTGTTCTATTGCAACAGAGGAAGTCGGAAGTCAACACCTTTTCTTTTTCCCTTCTCCCCCTTACTTTTCCCTTTTTCTCTCATCCTTTGCTCACAAAAGCCCCTCACTCGCTCTTTCACTCACTCACACGTTGCTCGCAAAAGCCTCTCACTTGTTCTCTCCTCACCACTCCACTAACAAAAGCCTCTTCTCTTCTCTGTGTGTTTTTTTTCTCTCCCTCTCCTGCCAAAACCTACTCCTTTAATAGCCTCTCCTCTCTCCATCCTCCTCCTCCTCTTCTCTTCCGGGTGCACCAGAAGCTCCAACCAGAATGCAGCCGCGTGCGCAGATCCCGGGGCTTCTGCTCAGCCCTGCAGCTCCAGCTGGTCTCCTCCAGGCCTGCGCAGCGCCGCTTTAGCTCATTCCCTCCCCCACTAAGGGTTGCGTATCACCTGCCAGGTGCTAAAGTACCACCGGTTGAAAAGCCCTGATCTAGGCTATAATACTCATTGGAAGAATAACAGAGTTGGAAGGGTCTTTGCAGGTCTTCTAGTCCAATCCCCTGCTCAAATAGGAAGCCCTATATCATGATGTAGTCAAATGGGTATCCAATCTCTTCTTGAAAACCTTCGGTGATGGAGCATGCACAATGTCTGACGGCAAACCGTTTCACTGATTAATTGTTCTAACTGACAAGAACATCCAATGTTAGCAGTGTTGACATCTAGGTTGAATCTCTCTTTCTTAAACTTCCATCCGTTACTTCTTGCCCTGCCCTCAGGTGGTTTGGAGAATAAGATGAACTTTGTGGCAGCCCCTTAGATATTTAAAGACTGCTATCATGTCACCCCTAATCTGTCTATTCTATTCTATTCATACCCAATTCCTGCAACCTTTCTTCATATGTTTTCACCTCCAATCCCCTAATCATTTTTGTTGCTTTTCCCTGTACTCTTTCTAGAGTTTCAACATCTTTTTCATATCATGATGACCAAATATGTAAGAGTTGTAAGGAAGGAAAGATGGGGAATAGATCCACATTTTTTTTAAAAAAGGATGTATTTTATACCTGAATCAAGACTCAAAGATGGAAAAGCTAGCTTTCCAATGTGTCCAGAGAAAATGAATGATACATAATTTTAGAAAGTTTACTAAAATCAATGCATGAGATCCATATTATGTGGACTCTAAGTATGATTTTGGGCCAGTCAGTCTCTCTCAGCTCAACCTACTTCAGGATTGTTGCTGGAAGAAAATAGGAGGAAGGTGTGTGGGAAATGCTTGTTATTTGTAAAAACAAAAAGGTTACATACAAATTAAATAAATAAAGTATATGAAATTATGTAGGTGAATCAAACAATAGTTTGTGGTTCAGTATGTCACGCAAACCTAAAAGATTGAGGGAATGGCAAAATCAACATAATTAAATGCAGCCTTGATGGTTGCAAACACTTCACAAAATGTAATGCTGCCTGATCTGCTGTCATACCTGTCTGCTGAATTCATTAATGTATTCTGTCAGTGTAGTGGTTGTTATAAGATGCATCACACTCTCAACATCTTTAGATGTCTTCAGAGCTCCATCACTGGCAGAAAATTGTGCAAGTTGCCTGACTGTTAATTTCTTGAGAACAACCAACTAAGAAGGAAAACAGGCAAGTCACTGGAAAGATGAGTACTGCAATAAAACTACAGCTTTTTAATCTATATATTCAAATATTTCTAGTCTATCTTTTTTTAAATAAATGCTCCCATATTCCACTTCTTTATTTATAGAGAAACCCTAAACCTATGAAATATTTTCATGACACAAGTGATCCACGAATAAGAGAGATCTATATTCAGTAAAGTTCACTTTTAATGAGTTGACAAAGTTTTACATAAAGATTTCACTGAAGATTGAATTCAATGTTGAAAAAGTAATATAGATAATGCACATTTATTCTATGATCTGCAATGCAATCAGCATGGCCAGAGTAGTCCCAAAGGGGCTTTTCAAAAGGCAACTGGGTTTTCCTTGTTTTTTCCTTGAAAATGTTTCGATTCTCATCCTTGGTCTGGATGATTGAGAAGCTCCACAGACATATGGCCACAGAAAGGATGAGCTGCCATAGAATTTTGCTCTTTCACAAGGTATCTGAAAATTGAAGTGTTCCTATTGATGGTAGACGGTACACCTATTTCTTTCTAGACTACTCATAAAAGAAGCCAACCTATTTCCATTTTGATTTGCAATGGAAATAGAGCAAAATAACTCACAGAAAGAAAGACAACTGTGAGCTGTATATAAAATCCCTTCCTGTTTTTTATGCAGGTGGAGGGATGATATCCTGTGATGGAAATTAGAAGGTAGAGAATGAAAAGTAGAATAAATATTATTAGCTTCACCAGTTCCTGAAATAGCACCCACTAGCTTCCTGGTGGAAATAACAATGAAAAGGTTTTGTTGATCAGCTTTTTTTTCTCCTTATTTTTCACTTTTTTAAAAGGTACATGCATGTCTATTTATACTAAACCAGATTGTCTGTCCTTTTGTCTACCCTTTCCTCCAAACCCACAATCTGTTGCTCATGTTCATGTGATGATTACCTTTGGCTTCTATGCTTTTTTCCCAGTGGGACAAAATGCATTCATTCATACAACAGAGGCCAAATTATCACATTGTGCTAAACCATTTTGTTTTGTTTGGAAAGAGAAACATAGAAAAATATGCAAACAACATTTGGGTTTGTAAATTATAGCATACTGCTTAAAAGAAGAAGAAAATTAGCCATAGTACTTAGCTCAGTAAGCCATAGCAGAAGCATATCTGAACTCACATGCTACATATTTGTGTTCTTTTATAAGAGAACTAAAGGACCTTTAATAAAGATGTGTTGAAAAAATGTTCATGCAACATGTTCAGAAAATAATATAAGAAGAGAGTGAGTCAAAGACAGGATGTTTGTTGTGGTGTTCCAAAGTTAGAATACATGGGTCGGAGCAGTGCAATAATGCAGGGTCAGCACAGATGCCCAGGACCAGCAAATGCTCAGGACTGACCAGTATCAGTAAATTGAGGAACAATCCTTCTCGGATACTACTGAAAGGGAGAGAAGGAGAGGGCAATAATTGAAGTAATTCTATACATATATATTTTTTCTTCCTCCAGGGAAAGATTGAAGGCAAACGAAGTCCAGGCAGAAGAAGAACATCGTGGCTTCAAAATCTAAGGGACTGGTTTGGACAAAACTCAGCAGCACTTTTTCGTGCGGCTGCTGATAAAAACAGGATCGCCAACATGATCGCCAACGTTCGATAATGGATATGGCTCAAGAAGATTTTTTCTGAGGTTAATTCTAGGTCTGAGTACATCTTGACAGTCATATCTGGGAGCAACACCAATGCTGGTAGTTAATGTGTAATTTTTAATGTACTAGTGTAGTTAAGAATTGCTATTCTAATTTCTCATTGAAATCCAGGGTGCTTCGGAGGCATTGTGGAAAATTGAAACAACAGATTCAACCAGTTGGTGCTTTTCAGAACACTGGACAAGAAAACCAGATGAGTGTCTAATACAGGCACTAGTCCTGTAGAAGAACAACTTCAGCCATGTGAGGTAATGGGTTCCAGTAACGACCCAAAGAAGGACTGATAAAGGGGTTGTTTTTCTTATTCAAACCAACAAACGACCCATGTTCTACTAATGTGGATCGAATATAATGTTCATAATGAATTGTTCCCTGATTTCATGGTGGGAATCTTTGATGCTGGTCTTCAGCAACTGATTAACTTTGGCTGATTTAGAAAGATAAGGAGAGTTGGTTGATCTGTCCTTGGAAAGGAAACCAACAGGAAAGAGCTATAGATTACACTGGGATGTTGAAAAAACAGCAATGTCAAACTCTCCATGTCATGCCATAAAAATGGCACCAGTGGATTTGAAAGAAACTCTGATTTATCTTGAGACTGGAAGAAATGTTCTATCATTGTTCCTTGTGAATTTGGTTTTTGTCTTCTTATCATCAGAGCCCTGGCCATAAAAATTTCTCCTATTTGGTAAACTACAATCAATATCCTCCTACAAAAAAATGAGAAGTTCTGGGTCTGATCCTAAATGCTACTATGCTGCAGTCCCTTGCAATCTCCAAGAAACAGCAACTAATGGAACACATCACATTTCAGATTGCTAGAGGCCATAGCCAAACTGAATAGGTTTTCCTATACCCTGAACATCATCAGATCTACCAAGTAAGGAGTAATTTTTCTAATAACAAATGAGAATTGTCAGATGAGACTAAGAAGGTTCCATGAAATTCAGCTTCCTTCACCCAGATTCCTGTGGGAACCTCCTAGGTAACTCTCCTGTCCCCCTCCATCAGCAACTGCTCTTTAGAAATAATGCACCTCTAAGCTCAGAGACCATTTGCAGATAGACCAGGTCATTATTTTGTTTAATTCTCTTCCCTACAAACATTATTTTCAATACATCTTTATTACAGATCTTTTATTTGTCTTATAAAATAACACAATAATATGAAATAAACATCTATAAATATCACCAAAAAGCAATGCAACAACATGCAAAAGCAAGGAAATGTTTGGTACAAATGAAAGCTGATCCAATACAGTTAAGATTTAGAAAACTTAACTAGCCAAGAAGTATTTAGTACTTACACCACTGAACCTGGAATTCAGAGAAAGAAACTCTTCATACTTGGCATATTGACTGAAACGTGCAAAATTCACCAATAGCCATGAGGTGCTGTTGAGGTCCTTTGTGCAAGCTGATCCTGCAGTTAAACAGTTGGGAATAAGGTTAGGCTCATAAACAAGAAGCTCTAAAAGAACTAGAATGGTGTGGAAATACAAAGTCTTGGGTTTTAAAGATCCCTGTACCAGCTTTTTCCAACTGAATACTTTCTCTGTCCCTTTTCCCTTCTCCTGAATGTTATTCTTCCCTTTTTATTATATTATCATAAATCTTGAGATGTTGTACTATGTCAATATGGTGATGTTTATAAGATACGATTAGTGGTTATTAACATTCTATTATTAAGATAGCTTAATGTGCTGAAAAGAAAAAAAAGTATCAATATTGATTATAACTTGGGATGATAATATTACAAACAAAATTATTTGGATTTTTTTTCATCCAAAGGTAAATATAACATTAACAAAAGAACTGCTGCAATTCACATCAAAGTATTAGTTATATGATAATGGTTTCAAACTTAAGTTATCAACCTAATGTTAAATTCTCTGCTATTGTTATTATATATTAAAAGGAAGTGTCAGAACCCCTTTCCCCTCTTTTACCTATTCCCTTCTTCCCTTTCTATTGCCATTCTATTGGGGGGGGCTATGGGTATTCTACAGTGTATTTCCTTTGCTTTGTTCTTTCCTCTTTGAAGTATCTCTTTCTCGGGGTGAGAATGGAATGCGCCTCTGGCCATCTGCCGTATCTCTAGGTGGAGGGAAGAAGCCATGGAGAGACCTGTCAACCTTGAGAGCGGCGCCTTATCGATTCTTTCCCACAACTATTTGACACCTTTGGATTGGCTCTGTTTGAATCAGCTAGATGGACAATTGGAATGGGGTTTGGATTTCTACTTTGAATTTACTGTTCCGTATGGGAAAACCTCAGATCCTGCCTTACTTTCCTGTTGTCAATACCTCCCAATAAAAGTTCCAGTTGAAATGATGCAAGTTTCAAGAGGTGTGCTTTCTTGTGAGGTTTAACTGAGGCAGGTCCTTACGGGAGGAGGGGGAAGGGGGGATAAAGGAAGCAAATTTAACAAAAGTTAAAATACCTAAAAGGCAAAAACTATTTTCAAATTTATTGCTCAGAAATTCAGTTACCCCCAAGTCAACATAGTCTACTGAGGATGGGGTTCTGTTTGCAGTCCAACATATTTAGAGGGCATGAAGTTGGGGAGCTCATCAGCCCATTTATTTCATGGAATATTTTAAACAATGGCTGGATTTGCATCAGTTTGGCAGTTTGTGGCTTAGTGAGTTGTGTGAACTCAAATTTCCTTAGTATGGTGTATTAGGGTAGAGCACATTATATCAATGGGTTTGACTAAACTGATTTAAACATTTTGAGTGAATCCAGTCAGTGTATGGCAAGAAAAGCCTGGGTTGTCATGCTTATTCTATGGAGGTATCCAGAGGGGCAAAATGAGGTAGGTATAAAAGAAAGCAAGATGGTACTGTTGAAGCCCCACTCGTAAAAAGGGTGGTGTTCGATTACATTGTCCCTCCTGCCCCATCCAAAATGCTCCGGATGACCAATTAGCAGGAGGACCAAGGCTTCCCTGCACTCCACGTGGTCTATCAAGAAATTCTATGGGAAGAGGAGGGGAAAATGGATTTCCATCAAATTAGAGTAATATTGGATGAAAGGAGTGACTTTCCCATCAGACTTTATGTTGTAAGCCACCCAGAGTCGTTGGATACAAGATGGGTAGCAAACAGATTTTATAATTAAATAAATATTAAATAAATAAGAGTTATTGCAAGCATTCTAGAGGTCCTGGTAAGATTGTTTTTCATTGTACATGCCAATTGTTTCATCCTTTTACTTAGTTTTCCCCTCACCAGGAAAAGGAAGATAGATTATATTAACTTGCAATTGCCCAACATTATAAAACTGTAAAAAAAATTCTTTGATCATTTGGCCCACCCTAGTGACTACATTGTGGTGTATTTCTGATAAGCCACCAAGAGGCCACATTAGACATATACAATTGTTCTCTTACCACTAGCATTCAATCCCCTTAAATAAGGAAGTTGGAACAAGTGGAAAACTTCATACTGGATGTGATGATTCATCTTCATAAATTCTGCATCTAATCCTTTAACACTGAGAAACAGAAGTATGTTTTGCAAAAGAGAAAGGATAGATAGGAAGATGAAGACCAGGATAAAGATTAAGAAAAAAAAACTTCTGCAGCAAAGTTAAACATTCACTGTTTTGTAGGACTAACCTACTCCAATCTGGAGTCCTTCAGATGTCATCTGTGGCCTTCCCCCAACTTGATGCAGCCATGTTGGCTGGGAATTCTGGGAGCCGCACTCCCAAAATATCTTGAGGGCACTAGGTTGGAGAAGCTTGAGCTAAGGTGTCCACCTTACTTTTAAAGAGAAATGCCTAGCCATTTCAAATTGGGCTCTAAATTCTCCAAAATGGGGTGGGTAGGTGAAGTCTTTAAGCACCAAAATAAACCAGTCTCCTTGCTCCTCTCTGAACCCACGCAAAATCAATTTGTTCAAGTTCCAAACAAATCTTAGCGGCCCTCCGAATTAGAAGAGCTAGCAAAGGATAAAGCTTCTTTCTTACTGCAGGGTCATTCCTCTCTGCATTGAAAGAAAGAGCAAGAGAACAATTTCAACAATAACAATAATAATATAATGAAAAAGCACTGGATCATTTATACTTGTTAGAAAATTAATATGATAGTTGTCAGTTCTACTACCAGAAACAGGTAGTACCTATATATCTAAAACAAAGGCTGATCAAATCAGGGCAAAGCAGCTATTCTATAGGTCACCTATAACTTGCAGCAAAGACACCTATGAGCTATTGGGTGGGCAATGGTCCCAGAGGAGATGTCTTGATTATCTTATTTAATACCCTCCCTAATATCCCCCTCTGTTCATAGAGTATACATAACAAAATACAGAATTCAAATGAGAGAAGCATTATTGTTAATATCTGAATGCTTGATTTTGCAGGATCATCTCTTAATACAATTCTTATTAAACAGGTTTTGATAGTAAGGGATAGAAAGATCACTTAAAGATGTTCTGGAGAACACCACAAAAATATTCAGCACAGATTAAAGCCTAGCTTCATGACCTTGAGTGAGGGTTTCAGATATGTGAATTCCGATTCTCCGAATTCCCCAACAAGCACTGTAATATCTGGATGTTCTCAAAATTAAGAAACTCTTTACTAAATGGATAAAGGAGACAAATGGACATATGGCCTGAACTAATCCAAGTTGCTATGAAAACTACTACACCCACGTGTGTAATTCAACAATGTCTTTGTAGAGTTGGAAAGTCAATGCTGAGGCTAAATTGAAACATCTGCATATTCTCCAAAGCGCCTGAAGGCAGGACAAGAAGCAACGGATGGAAACTAATCAAGGAGAGAAGCAACCTAGAACTAAGGAGAAACTTCCTGACAGTTAGAACAATTAACCAGTGGAACAACCTGCCTCCAGAAGTGGTGAGTGCTCCAACAATGGAAGTTTTTAAGAAGAGACTGGACAGCCATTTGTCTGAAATGGTATAGGGTTTCCTGCCTGAGCAGGGGGTTGGACCAGATGACCTCCAAAGGTCCCTTCCATCATCATCATCATCATCATTTTCATCATTAAATATTTCTATACACCTAATATTCAGTCAACTATTTGCTGGCTATAGGGAAATCAAAATTTCAAAATAATTGAAGATTGTGCATTGACAGTATTCCTCTCTGGTAGACATACTAGCAGGGTGTTATGCAATCCTAGGAATAACTGAATAACACTGCAAAATGCAGTCAAGACTGAAGAAAAAGTTAATAGTCCCACCACATACATCGCCTGGTATTGCTCACACTGCATTGTCTCATTGTGAAGACACTGGAGTATCTCTGGTGAAATTGCCGAGATAAAAGGGCGAAGTCTTTTCTGGAACCAGGACGTCACAAAGGTGGTCTCGTTGAAGCGCTCTTCGTTTCTTAGCTTCTCATCCCACAAAGCTCGCATTATGGCAGCTTTCGCTTGATTGGAAATTAGGGAAGAGTTCACAGTCTGGGGAGGAGACATGAGAGTTGCAGAGAAATTGAAGCCTGAGGGAAAAATGGAACAAGCAGCACACATACTGGTGGGGACAGAGGTATTAGTGAATAGTGAACTCAGAGAACATTGTGAATAGTTTCCAAGATCCCAAACATCAGGGCTAGGGAATCGAGGAGGCCTTCCTCCCAGCCATGATAAAAGTGCCTTTAGGCAGTCGCAAATCTGCCAGCACGTCTTGCCAAGACAGTTCTGTCTCACTCAGGGGCCAGTGCTGTCCCCATGCATCTAATGCTAGAGTCCCTTTGTGTCACCCGCCAGAAAAAAAATCCCTGCCAACTGTTGTCCTTGAGAGAGGAGATACGATAGTGGATGTATACTACATGGATGTGCCTCCCAGAAGATGCCCACAAATCAGGTGCAGCAGCTCATCTATGAGTGGGGCACTACTCAGTTAACCCGCCTAACTATCTGTTAACTGTTACCTGTTAACTGCTGGATAAAGAACATTCATCTTATTCCAACTTTTGGAAGACCCCTGGGCAAATGGTCATAAAGACTGCCAGAGAAGTAGGGAAGGCAGTTCTTTAGCCATAAGTTCTCTAAATTCTCCCCACATCATGACAATCCCCATAAGAGGTGACATGAGGGGGAAGTAAGATAAATAGAGGGGAAATAATTAAATTAACACCTGCTTTTCACCTTTTCCTTCTCATTTCTCCTACAAGCCTGAAAAACAAGTGGCAGTCATGGGGTTCACAATTTGGCAGTTGAAGTAGGCAGGTATGTAGCCCAGGTTGTGAGAAGCTATGGAAGAAAGCCTGGGATCAGAAGACTGGTTTATGTGAGAAGCAGCAGCACAGTGGTGGCCCCCTTTATCTGCCCCTTGCGGTAGACACATGGGACTGTCTACCCCAGGGGTCCCCAACCCCCAGTCCATGGACCGGCACTGGTCCACAGCATATCAACAAGCAGGCCGCACAAACAAACAAAGCTCCATCCTCAGGATGCAGGCAGTATTAAAAACCACACCCCCTCTGGTCCACGGAAAAACCTTTCTCCATGGCACCGGTCCCGGGTGTCCAAAAGGTTGGGGACCTCTGGTCTACCCCACAGGCCAGCAGACCCATCTGAAATATCCCAGCGGAAATATTAGAGGGTGAGGAATAAATGTAAAGATGAAGCCAATAAAAAAAAAACCTTCCCAAGCTTTCTGAACCTCCCAGGTTGTGTTGGAAGAAAACTTCTCTTACACCTAGGCTGTCCTCACTTCCATAGGGAGCTTTACCCATCATTCACTAGTAAACTCACAAACTTTTCCCTAACAGCAGAGCATGATCTGGGAAGCCAAATTTGGCTCAGTGTCAAGAAATAAGGAGGTAGGCATTTATCATTATTGGGCATAATTTCTGTAATCAAAATGAATGTTTTACCAAAGATGCTTTCCCTGTTTCAAACATTACAAATACTTGCAACTGACCTTCCGTTTAAGCAATGGCAGAGAAATATTTCAAAGTTTATATGGCAGGGGGAAAACTGAGAATTAGATATAAATTATTGCAAGGTGCTAAGGAAAGAGGGGATTTTGCTTTACCCGATTTGAAATTGTAGTTTGATGCTTGTTGTTTGGCTTGGCTAAAAGAATGGGTGAACCTTCAGAATAAGAGGTTACTGGACCTAGAAGGCCATGAGCTAAGGTTTGGTTGGCGTGGTTATTTGTGATATGACAAAGTTAAAGTAAATGTTGATTTTAATAATCATTTTACTAAGTATGCCATTTTGAGAGTTTGGAACAAATACAAAGCAAGGTTCTCCACAAAGGTACCATTTTGGATTTCCCCACAAGAAGCCTTTTTTAGAAAAGAGATGGCGATGAGGCCAAACTGGTGGACCTATGGTAAAATAATATCTTTTAATTTGAGCAAACCTACCCTCAAATCTTAAGAGGAATTAGAATCAGAAGGTCATGTCTGCCATTGGTTTACATACATGCAATTGAAAGAAAGATTTAAATTAGATAAAAAGAATGACGGGTTTAGTTTTGTTAAAAATGAATTAGAAATCCTACTGTGTGGTAGTGATGAACATATTATTGCTAAAGTTTATAAAATGCTATTGAAGTTAAACCTGGAAAATGAACAAGTAAAAACATTGTATGATTCAGTGGGCAAGGCATTTTGGGTATAATATAATGCTTGAACAATGGGAGAATATGTGGAATAAAGGATTAAAATTTACATTAAACTATAATTTAAAAGAAAATTTTTATAAAATGATGTGCCATTGGTATTTAACACCAGATAAGTTACCAAAAATGTATAAAAGCATTTCAAAGGAACGTTGGAAATATAAATGTAAAGAGGGGACTTTTTACCATTTATGGTGGATGTGTGACAAAGCAAGAAAATATTGGAGCAGGATTCATATGTTAATACAGAAAATTCTTTAAATGAATATTTTCTTTTGGGGTTATTGGACAAAGACCTGGGGAAAAAATATGGAACCTTGATGTTATTTATGTTGACAGCAGCAAGAGTACTCTACGCTCAGAGATGGAAGACCACATCGACTCCCACAGCGGAGGAATGGCTGCAAAAACTGATGGAGCTAGCAGAGATGGCTAATCTGACTACTCTGATTAAAGAAAAGAACACGAATACTTTTATTACTACGTGGAAACCACTTCTGGACTTTGTGCTTGATGGGAAAAAAATGAAACTTTGATTTTGGGTTTTACTGATTAGATAGATTTGATGTTATTGAAATGGCTAGTTTATATTATTTTGTAAAAGTAAAACCTGAGGTCTGATGTTGAAATTCTATTTTACTGCACCAAAGGAAGTCGGAAGTCAATGCCTTTTTTCCTTCCCTCACTTTTCTATTCCCTTTTCCCTTCCCTATCTTTTCCGCTATTTGCTTTTGCATTTTCATTATATTGTATATTATAGACTAATAAAAACATGCAAAAAGAAAAAAGAAATAAGGAGGTAGGATACAGAATCCTGGGAATGAAATAACTCCCGCTCTCATTTATGAGTGAATTCTGGGAGTTGCCTGAAGTCCCTTTCTCTGACTCCAGAGCTAAAGGACTAACTGCCCTTTCCCCAAATAAGCCTGATGCTGAAACATGCATCTGCTTTACATTTGCAGTTTTCAGATAGTCCATTTTCTTTTCTTATACACAGTAAATTAAGTATTCACTGTATTCACATTATTCAATTATTTTTGTATGGCAGAGAAAATTATTTTGGTTGAGAATTATGTGAACTGTAATCCAACATTATCTGGAGAGTATCAAGAATAAAGCTTATCAGTCAACTAAGAATTTAACTAAACAGTACTTCCATATATTAGATGCCTACAAATGGTAGTCCTATCTTTTCCCTTCCCCTTCCCCTTTCTTTTTCTTTTTTGTGCCTTCAAGTCCGTACTGATTCCTGGAAACTGCCTGGACAAGTCCTGCAGTTTTCTGGCCTTTTGGATGTGGGTTGCCATGGTTTCCTTTGTAGGACTGAGTGACTGGTCCAGGGTCATCCAATTGGCTTCATCCCTAAAGTGGACTGGAGCTCATGGTCTCCAAGGTTCTAGCCACAACCCAAACTGCTGTCTCCTATTACACCACAAGTAATAATCACATATTGTGACAATGCAGGCATTGTATCTTTACTTGATTTAGTTATGAATACAGAGTAAGAGTACTTCATCAATCACAAGACAGCAAGTATTTCCTTTTTAACAGGGTTTTTTTTTTACCTTTTCGTTAAATTCCTCCAGTGCATTGATCAGCTCTTCTCCATTCACTTGATTTAGAAGGACTCTGACTATATTTAGTGGAAGATCATATTTTTCCCTCAGGGTGAATTCCAAGGCTTGAATTATAAAGGTACTGTTAACATGACTGAGATTCTGAAGCTAGGGAGAGAGGATTTAAAAAGTATTAGTATTGGTGTCCAAAGGCAGCTTAAAAATGACACAGTAACAGCAAATTGGCAGGGAATTAGACACAAAAGCCAACTTTTTACTCTAGCTGCCTGTCAAGATATTGATGGATTAACAGATGTCCTTTTTCTTTTCTGAAATCTACATGAATAAAGTTGGACAGACTTTTTCCTAAAGCAGGGGTCCCCAACCCCCGGGCTGCGGTCCACAATCGGGCTTTGGCCTGTTCAAAACCAGGCTGTGGGAGAAATGCAAGCATGCACACTTGAAGCTCTACTCGCACAAGCAGTGGGCAAGCCCGAGCACGAAGCTGCCTGCCACTTGAGTGATGGATCGCGCGTGAGGACAAGTATCCTCAGCTCCTGTGCAAAGCTCCATTTGCACAAGTGGAGGGTGCGCATGTGTGCCACTCGCACAAATGGAGCTGTGCGCATGCACATGTGCCTGCCACTCACACAACACCCCCTCACCCCAAGTTTTAACTGCGACTGCCATTTTGACTTTCTTAAGCCATCTACCGCCAAATCACCAAAGTAGTGAGAAAATACCAAATTCAAAACAACTAGACTCCTTATGCCTTGGGCTCAAGACACTCTATTCTAAATCTGTACTCTGCACAGTCCCATTTTCCCCAATTGCCACCACCCCCGAGGGTTTCTAACAGTAGGCACTGGAGAAGGTGTTGGACTGGCAAAGTCTGGCATGACCTCTAGTAGCTGATGAAAGGCCAGCAAACCCATCCTCCAGCACATCCTCCTTACCCCTGGATCGAGAATCTGACAAATCTCGAAAGATCTTCCTGAAAGCACAATGCTCTTGTGAACAGGCAGCATTCTCATTAAAATCCTGGACCAACCTTATCTTAATCTATTGCAGTCAGGTTATAAGGCATTTGGAGAACTTACATTGTCACAAATGAGGTGAGTAAGGTTGGCAGATATTTTGACATCAATGCTGTAAGAAAAGGGAAAAAAAGACGGGCACAGAGGGATAATGCCAGAAAAGGCTCCTAAGAATATAGTGAAGGCCATTCTAATTCTACACATCAATAAGGCAGGCCCATTTTTGCAGCAGCCTTAAAAATCCCCATCCTGCAAAAAATGTTCATATTTTCCAAAGAATTTTAAAGTTTTGATGGGTTCTTTTTTCCATTACTTTGTGTTATCTGATTGTTCCATATCAGATTAAAAAAAATATCATCCCTTTCCATTTTCATACTCCTTTTGGAACCAGTTTCCCTTACATTTTCAGAGCTTTTCCACAATCATGTCTTCCTTTATTCTATGGGGATATCATGGCTGTTGACAGGTTTTGTTATCACCAGAAAGGAAGATACAGAGCAGAAAGATGTTCAGATATTCCCCAACGTACTGTAGCTCCTTTCAGATGCATTGGGAGTATAGTCCCACAATGCCCAACCAGTTACAGGATTGCAGATCACGGATTTATTTCATCCTTCATTCTACTATTTCATTTGCAAAAAATCCACTCAAAAATATTGTCTTCCTTGCTGCTAATCCCTTGCTTCCCTACTATGCTCTGTTCTGCAAACGCCATATTCCTGGCAGCAACTCGAGTTCCCAACTGTTCCTCATTTGATCTATAGAAATCAAGAAACAAATCTTTTGGCAACATGGCAATAAATACTAATTTTTTTGCAGACTAACATATTGTTCAAAGCTCAGAAACAAAGATTTGTAAAATAGAATGCTAATCCTGAGTGTGGACAAGGAAATACCCTTTTATGCTAATTTCACTTTTGTTCAGAATCTTCCCAGAATCAGGAATTGGTTAATTGGTTTATAAAAATACCTCTCTACATCTTCACAAACTTCGGAAACTGCAAAAATGAAAGTAAGAAAAGAACAAAGAAAAATTAGTAAGCTTCTCCCCAAAAAGGAATACTTGTTAGGTGAATGCCAAATGTTGCAATGTATCACATACCATTAATCCTGGCAGCGGGACACTAAAATGAAGAAGAGTACAAAAGTGCAATTAATGTTGACTCCTTCAAATTTCAGTGAATTTGCATTCGTGGTGCGTTTAATGCAAACTGTGATAAAGAATCATGAACCTTAACTTTTACAAAATAATCTAGCCTTTATTTCTGCAGATTCATAACACTGCCACAAAGCTAATACAGGTCTTTACAACTGACAGGAAAACTATTTATAAAAATAGGAGCCTTGCTTAAAAATGTTTGGCATCCATTCTCTACCATTTCTCTTCTTGTTGAGCTGTTTCTTCTTTTGTGATTCACACCTCTGCCAGGAATCTTCATCAGGCAGCTAAGTTAATTTTTGCCACTTTTTGTTTAAGACAATTACAAAGTAACTCAAAATCTGAAGCCCCGCAACTATTTCATGACAGCTTTCTTCCCAGGGCACCCACAGGAAAATAAATCTGCAAGGTGCTGCAGCAAAAGACCAATCACCATGCCCACTCCACTATCTTGCAAATTGTGACAGCAATTTCAGGACAGCACTTTCCCTGTGTCAAAAGGGACAAGCCACTTACAGATGCGCCTTCCACTCTGGCTACGAAGAAGGCTGCAAAAGAAGAGGGAGACCATTAGAAAGGGCCCTTGGCTTTCTCTCATCAGACCCCCTGGCCACCTGGTTCATCATTCCTCCAACTAGGAAGAGCTTTCAAGTGGACGTGTCAGACAATAAAAATGAGCTCCTCAGCTTCTACCTGTGAACTGCACACTTCTCCCCAAATACATGCGCCCAAATACAGAGGAAATCTACTTGTGCCATCCCTTCTGTTTGCCAGAAACCTTTTACTTCCATGTGTTATACTATCTACCAGGTGGAGGGGATGGGGGGGCAGGACAAGAGAGGGATCAACTCTTTTGTGGCTTAAATGTATGAGAAATTCCCAAGAAATGTTGTATTCCATTCATCAGTGAAAAAACAGTATACAGGGGAAACTCGAAAAATTAGAATATTGTGCAAAAGTTCATTTATTTCAGTAATGCAACTTAAAAGGTGAACCTAATATATGAGATAGACTCATTACATGCAAAGCAAGATAGTTCAAGCCGTGATTTGTCATAATTGTGATGATTATGGCTTACAGATCATGAAAACCCCAAATCCACAATATCAGAAAATTAGAATATTACATGCAATCAATAAAACAAGGATTGTACATAGAACAATATCGGACCTCTGAAAAGTATAAGCATGCATATGTACTCAGTACATGGTTTGGGCCCCTTTTGCAGCAATTACTGCCTCAATGCAGCGTGGCATGGAAGCTATCAGCCTGTGGCACTGCTGAGATGTTATGGAAGACCAGGATGCTTCAATAGCGGCCTTCAGCTCTTTTGCATTGTTCGGTCTCATGTCTCTCATCTTTCTCTTGGCAATGCCCCATAGATTCTCTATGGAGTTCAGGTCAGGCGAGTTTGCTGGCCAATCGAGCACAGTAATCCCACGGTCATTGAACCAGGTTTTGGTGCTTTTGGCAGTGTGTGCCTCTCCATTCTTCCTCCAGTCTCTAGGTCCTTGGTTCCCAAATGAGATGCAAAAGTTGCTCTCATCAGAAAAGAGGACTTTGGACCACTGAGCAACAGACCAATTCTGTTTTTCTTTAGCCCAGGTAAGACGCTTCTGACGTTGTTTGTTGTTCAGGAGCGGCTTGACAAGAGGAATACGACATTTGAAGCT
>NW_015386989.1:110191-119367 GCF_001527695.2 Protobothrops mucrosquamatus
AACTTTCTATTAATGTGCTTTGATACAGCACTTTGGGAACATCCAACTTCTTTTGCAATTACCTTTTGAGGCTTTCCCTCCTTATGGAGGGTGTCAATGATGGTTTTCTGCACAACTATCAGGTCAGCAGTCTTTCCCATGATTGTGATTCCTACTGAACCAGACTGAGAGACCATTTAAAGGCTCAGGAACCCTTTGCGGGTGTTATGGCTTAATTAGCTGATTAGAGTGGGACACTTTGAGCCTAGAATATTGAATCTTTTCACAATATTCTAATTTTCTGAGATTGTGGATTTGGGGTTTTCATGAGCTGTAAGCCATAATCATCTCACTTATGACACATCACGGCTTGAACTATCTTGCTATGCATGTAATGAGTCTATCTTATATATTAGGTTCACCTTTTAAGTTGCATTACTGAAATAAATGGACTTTTGCATGATATTCTAATTTTTCGAGTTTCACCTGTACACAAGCAAACAAACTACTCCTCTGTAGAGTTTGAAGCTTTGCAAGAAAGGCTGATTAAAAAGGCCTCACAGATTTGAGCTTGTCAGAGAAGTCTGTGGCAGAGCCCCAGCAGTGTGAACAGAAGGGGCCCAACTCAGCCCTGGAGCCTCCAGTTAAAGAGTCGGGAAATTGGCAAGCCGTCCCCAACACAAATGAGGACTTCAAGAGACAAAACTCCTGGCTCCAGTTAGAAGGCTGGGTTAGTGGCATTGCCAATCTTAGGACACCTATAAGGATCTACACTAGGGAAAGCTGATGAGAAATTCTTTGAATAAATGTCCAGAACAGAAAGTCTAAATGGACACAAAGTGAATCAAAAGTCCAAAAAAAAACACCAATGGAGTTCTGAATATTCAAATCATTTTGTCATTAGCCTAAGAAATGTCTTAAATTTAAAAGCTTTAGTGAGGAGGACATTTGGGGAGAATACACAGGCAGCTGTAGATATGCATCTCAATATCGTTTTCCTGGAAAAATTGCCTTCTTGCAAGAATTTGCAACAAGTATAACTGCATGAGACAATGGCCAGATATGTTTCAGAGAAGATTTAAACATAATGCATTGGCTGCATGTCTACTTCTGGGTGCAATTCAATGTGTTGGTGATGGCAAGTTCTTCATGGCATGGGTCCAGGCTACTTGAGCGACCAGTCATCCCACTGGGATTGGCCTGTCCTATCCGTGCTAACGGAGGATGCATGCTGCAGTCCTGTCAGCCTGATTATTCTGACTGGGGAGGGGAGTCCAGGAGAAGGGTCTTCTTTGCTGTTGCTCCTGCCCTCTGGAACATCTCCCCCCTCCCGATGTGAGGTGGGCTTCAGCCATCCTATCCTTTTGTAAGGGCCTGAAAGACATGGCTCTGCCACTTGACCTGGGGCTCCAATGCAGAAGCATCATAGTGGTTGATTAACAACAGATCCCACCTCCCCCCCACCCTGCCCATCTGTAATTGGATTGTAACATTTGTTGGTTTTATGTTTTTAGTGTATGTATGCATGTATGTCTTTTATTATTGTAAGCCTCCCACCCTGTAGTAAGATGGGCACCCAATAAATTTTATAAATAAATAAATAAATAATCTCTGGAAGGGATGAAGCCATGTGGAAGAAGATGCCATAATTTTTATAACAACTGTTTTGGTGAAATGTGGCCACAATTTACTGGAAATGAGTTAGCGTAGAGGCCCCTAGGAGAAAAAAAGCAGTGACTTACCTATATAGAGTGCAAAAGCTGCAAACAGGAATGAAGGCTGACACATTTGTGCCATGGTAGATCTCATCCAGGAACTGCAAAAAGAAAACAGCCACCAGTTGTGCAATTTAAAGTTTCTTAAAATGCATCTCAATGTTTCAAAGGGGAATGTTTCAAACGTGCATGTGGTGACCATCTTAATATTTTTTACAATCCCTGTGAACAATACCCTTGCAAAACAGTGTGGTGGTTGAGCAACCGCATCAGTTTATCCATTTATGCTTTGAAACAGGTCATGCTCAGTAATTATTTCGCAAGAGAGTGCTCTCAAAAGTTCAGATTGCCTGGCAAAGTTAAGGTTCCTAATCTGAACCATTGCTCAAGACAATATAGAAAAGTGAAGCCAACAGGACCTCTAAACAAATAGAGAACAAGCAGAAATCCATCTTTAATAGGTTTTTCTTAAAAAAGCAAACTGTGGAAGAATACATTCACTTCCTGATCCTTTGCCTCTGGTTTAAACAATAAAATGTAGAACCGGGATCCACAAGTCGGCCATATCTAAATATCCTGGTGCAATAATGTCTAGAGGCAAATGTTAAGTTTTGGAAATTTTCTTGAATATATATGGTAAAAATGAGGAATGTCAGTAATGGATTGCCAAAGACTAAATGGGCCATTTGGAAATTCCAAACGTTTTACAATCCAAGTTTTACTATTCTGACTTCATGTCTTAACTAATCTTTTTTTTCCAGTTCCCATGTTTCAGAATTATTATAATGCAATTGTTACCCGCAATGCTCTGTTGTGCTTTGAGATATTTGATAAAAACGAGACACCTCTCAAAATACACACAAGAAAAGAAAAAATTGGGAAACGGAGAACGGACAAAGGGAAATTATAGCACCATGAGCAGTAAATACAATCAATGGATCCTTGTAGATAAATGTTTACCCACCTCTGTTCAGGAGTCGATGTCTCTGTGATGAATAATGTTAAAGAACAAGTTTTTGCTAGATTATCCTGAAAGTGGGAGACATCGGAAAGAAAGAGGCGTGGCAGGTATCAGCTTTCCACAGTTGCTTCAGAAGGAGACTAAATTATGATTGGAGGATGACCATAAGTCCTCTTTTGAATATTCAGGCAATCTCCACATATCAGTCAAGATAGACATCTCTCATTAAAGCCACTTCCCAATCAGTAGTATTTTTACTTATTTATCATTCCACCATTTTAAACATGAAGTCTGTCACATTTTGAAAAGGAAAAGATGAAATGATGAAATTTCTTTCCAAACGTCTTCCTGTCACACCTGCAGTATATTAGTCAGATGATCAAAGTCATTAGAAAGAGGCGAACAAGCTATAGTTTGGGGATACTAAAGCAAGCTTTTAATTGCAGAATCTCTCTTCTGCCTTTTGAAATGAAAATGATGTTTGGGGCATTGAATGGACCTTTGCTTTCCTTTGAAGTTGTGGTGTTAATACAGTCAAGTTCCTTTTGAAGAAAACTGTAAATTTTGTGAAGTTTTGTTCAAAAAGCAATCCAAATTCAATCCTCAAGTGACTTAGACAAAGACCCAGCAAAAATATGTGAGGCATTGCTTTGTGGGTGTCATCAGTTTCAAAGGTTTCCTGGGATTCAACTGCTTTGAAGCCAACATTTACTGTACTTAAAAGCAGAATCCTGTGGGGATTTTGGCCAGTTAAAACAGAGGCCAATAGAAGCAGGAATGTCCACCTTTTTAAGTTCCTAACAATTTTCAGTAATATTTTAGAAGGATTAGATGGAATGCATGTGCCTGCAAATTAGAAAAACTCTCCCTTAACTTAATAAGATTGTTTTGGGGAAAAAAACAGAGAAGGAAAAAGCATTAGCAAAGAGATACTGCCCCATTTTATTGCCTGTCCCAATTGTTTGTCTACAGCTGGAAACAGGTAAAACTATCTTAAACCTTGCTAGCCCTTTGATGTCTGTATTCTCTTTGCTTGGCTTTCATCGACCTGCTGATAATGAAGATATTCAATAGTTTCGGAGCAGGTTGGCCAGGTTTATCTTGGTTTCAGGGAATTCCAGCCTGGCCAGTATGTCCTCATTCTTGGACGGCCCCTCCTAGAATGCCCTGCCGTGCTCTGGGTCATGTTGGCTTCTCTTTGCAGATGGTTAGCTAAAACTGCTTACAGGTGGCCTCAATTTCCTTGAATTTTTCTATAAAGCAGTAGGGAACTCTATCTACGTGATCATCTACACTACCATATCTCCATACTGGAAGCAAAAGAAAAGGAAAAAAGAGCAACAATTGATTGAATGAAATTGATTTTGAATATGGATTCTGACCACATGTAGGAAATGGCATGAAGCCAATTAAGTGGGAACTGATGCAAGAGGCATCTATCTTTAGATCCTACATACTTTGCAAATATCCAGAACATGAAGTAAAGGTGTTAAGAACACTTCCGATGTACTGGAATGCACAGAACACCTATGGAACTTACTTGGCTGAGGACTACAGATGCCCCGGGCCAAAGCCTTTGTTTCCGACCTCAGGTTTTTTCTCCATCACCATACTGGGGCAAAGTTAGTCAACTAACTTTAGTCCAACCCTGCCAGAAGACACAGGGAAAATAACAGATTGATTCATCACATTCCACTAAGCCTGTGTGGAATTTATTTTTTTTCTGAAATTCTATCCTGCTGTAATAGACCATAAAAAACAAGTAAAACATCCATGGTGCAACATTCATAAAAACAATAAAACAATACCCAAAGTAAAAAAAAATGGAAGTTAAAAATGGAAAAGCAGCACCCTCTTGCAGCAGTCTCCGTCTGAAAGTGTGGGATCAATAGCAGTTCGTTTTACCCAACAGGCCTGGCTAATACTGGTGGGAGGAAGGGGTCCTGCAGATATCCAGGAGCAGAGCCATCATGGGCTTATCGGTTAGAACCAGTACCTTAAATTGTACCCAAAAACCAATCAGTAACCAAGTGTCCACAAATTAGAGTAATGGGCTCCCAATGACCCATTTTTCATTTGGAATTTTTCAGATCTTTATATATCACTTTTAATTTGAATATAATAACTGCCTGAAAGCTCAAGGATGAGTTCACCAGAAATTGGCAGACGTTTATCATCTTGTGAGGTTCTGAGTGATTTTTTTTTAAAAAAATGGAGGGGAATGACATACTTGATGACATCATGGTTCAAGTATATAAAAGAAATAATCTCGGCTATAAACCTAAGTCACTAGAAATCAACAGTAGTTTAAAACCACCTTACTGAACAAACCCATAATATCTATTATTTTCTAGTGCCAGTTAAATAGTGTTCCATTTGGCTAAGATTAATCAGGCAGTGATCCTAAAGTAATGCATCATTCTTTTAATAATGTACACATATGTCAAACAATAATTAACAAGTATTCCAAAATCTTACAAAAGTCATAAATGCACAAAACATCACTATGCATTGTGTTTCAAATGTACAAAGAATTTATTTTATAATCCCAATTAATAGTGCAAATTTAGAAGCTTTGGGTGACAATATGCAGTGGAATCTAATGTAACACAGCTAAATTCACTAGCCATTGTGAATTTTTATCCAAAATAGATCTCTCATCTTACAATTCATAAAATATCCCATTAAGGAATTAGATGTATATTTCTGGTCAATTCCAAACAAGTTTATCAAAAATAGTCCAAAGAGCAGGAGGGAAAGGGAGGGGAGGATCATAGGGCTGAAAAGTACCTCAGAGATCTTCTATTCCAATCCCCTGCCTAAGGCATCCTGGTCCAATGGTTGTCCAATCTTTTCATGAAAACCTCCAGTGATGGAGCATCGACTGTTCCATTGATTAACTGTTCTGATCAGGAATTTTTTCCTGAGTTCCAGGAATTTAATTATTTAATTATTTTCCTGTTTGGTCTACAAAGTGCAAAGATGGAAAACAGCACCCATTCTGACTGCTAGGAAAAAAAAAGAGCCAGGCGAGCAGGCAATGTCACAAAAGCAGCATCTGTTATCCCACAGTGTTTAGCCAAGAAAACACTTGGCAATTTCCCATGCAAGCGTTACCTTATGCCATCTGTGCCTTATTAGTTTCACATAATTAGTTCAAACTGAAATAAGAGTGGCATGGTGGCCTAGAAGTAAAGACCCTCACCTCCCACTTAGAAGGTTGAGAGTTCAATCCTAGGAAGTGGCAGATGTTTCTCTATCAGGGCACAAAGAGAAAATATCTGCTGTGAACGCCCTGTGGGCATCAGGAAAGTCATCCGGCCAGTAAACGCTCAGCTCCATTCAGTCACCTGACTCCACCTCGAATCAAGAGATTATAGGGTCATAAAAAGAAAAAAAATCAAACTATTAAGGAACATGCAAGAGGACCTTTCCACTTCAGTTAAAAGGTAGAGTGGTGTGAGGTGTATTGTCTAAAACATATATTGGTTCTACTCAGTGGTGTCAAGGGGGAATAGATGAGGAAATGTGTGAGGCCAGCTCTACCTCTTTTGTTCAGGCATTATGACATAATGCACAACACGAAAGAGCATGACAGCCCATTGTTTTTTCATTTCTACATTCAGAGGATCCTATGGATGCCTCTGGTCCACCTGCAAAAAGAGAGAGAGAGAGAGACTCATAACAGCTACCGTTTTCTTTATTTCCTGGGGAGAAAAAATGGATTTTCCCTTTTGTTATGAGTTTATTAATGTTATTTTATAAACTGCCTATGTATAAATAAACAACATAAACGCTAAATCTCTAGTCCTGATATAGTACCTGACAGTATACCTATGGGTAAAGTAATTGTTCCTTACTTCCTTTCAGGAGACAGATTAGGAGAAATATTTATGTAGTATCTTTTTGTAACAGAAGCATCACATATTAAAACCACAGAAGTTATTCTAAAAAAAAGGCAAGATTTAAATATGTGAAGCTTAAAAAATTAATAATGATGATGATGATGATAATAATAATAATAATAATAATAGTTGAAAGGGACCTTGGAGGTCATCTAGTCCAACCCCCTGTTCAGGCAGGAAACCCCATACCAGTGATGGCAAACCTTTTAGAGACCGAGTGCCCAAACTGCAACCCAAAACCCACTTATGTATCGTTGGGTGCCAGGTGGGCATGCCGATTGTGTGGATGTGGCCAATTGGGTGGGCATGTCCCATTGGGTGGGCGTGGCTTCGGTGGTAACGGCAGACTGGGTGGGACTAAAAAGTTCAATCAATCAATTCCAACTTTGTGAGATCTTTTTTTTTCCCGCAAGAAGTTGAAATTGACTGATTGATTGAACTTTTTTTTTTTGCACACAGCTGCGGAGACCTAAAGCGAAAAGGTTTTATAAAACCCAGCTGAAGGCCTAGGACTGGGGCGACGGCGCACGTGCCCACAGAGAGGGCTCTACGTGCCACCTGTGGCACGCGTGCCATAGGTTCGCCACCATGGCTCTATACCATTTCAGACAAATGGCTGTCCAGTCTCTTCTTAAAAACTTCCAGTGTTGGAGCATTCGTGGGGACCAAAACTGGATGCAGTATTCCAAGTGTGGCCTTACCAAGACATTGTAAAATGGTATTAATACTTCACATGATCTTGATTCTATCCCTCTGTTAATGCAGCCTAGCACTGTGTTGGCCTCTCAGGTTCTCTATGAGAGAGAAAAAAACGATTTTTTTCTCCAACCTTGGCATCCTCAGAGGTGTAGGCCCTTCACTTCCTAGGAATCTCCAGACATCCTGGTCATCTCTGAAGAACTCAAAATCCATAGACCTTGAGATCTCCCAAGTCAAATATGGCTGACTTAGGACAATTTTTTTCTTGTATTTATTAATATTACAGTGGAATACATATAGAACAAAAGCATATAGCCCATTTGTAATCTATAAATTAGATTATCTAGAAGTCTAGAACTATTATGCCTTTGATGTACAAAGTTTAAACCAAGTGAAGTAAAAATAATCTTTTGGTGGGGTGGTTCAATTTTCCATTAGAGCAGTTTTCCAGTACATCTGCCACTCTATGGAAATATTGAAATCCTTTCCTTTTCCAGAATCTTCTTACCTGTCAGACTATATGCTGATCTAAGAACTGATAAATCTGCTTTGCTCTTCTGAGGCTGAAAGAAAGCTCTCAATTCTTTAAGTTTTAACTTGGATAATCTAAAAAAAATTAATATAATGACCTGAGTTGTGATTTTCCCATTTTAATAAACATTTCCATCTAAAAGGAGAGTGGAAAGGACACTCATGCCTTATTTCAAACAATCTAAAGATACAGCTTGGATCCATTCACAGATGGACTTTTCTAACAGAAACACACCAGATTTCTGAAGACACTTTCAGGAATTTCTGGCGTGATGTCCAGTAAAATGGTTTCATCTATTCAGCTCTTTGGAAGACCTTCGGCCACCACACAACCTACCCTACAGATTTGCTATGACAAGAACTGGAGAGGGCTGAATTAATGTATTAGAGCTTTTCTCAATGAAAGGAAGAAAAAAAAATGCAATTATGGACAGTAAATTACAAATATTAAATATTGTAAATGAATAAATAAATCCACAGAACATCTTAGTAATTTGTACTACTGTCAGTTTCACCTGCTATTTGGTTTTTATATTTTTATTCTGTAGTATATTTTACAAGCCACTTAGAGAGCTTTGATTAGAAATTGACAAAGAAATGTAACACACCTAAATACATCAAAGCTTGCATAAAAGTAGTTGATTTAATTTGCTTGATGAACCAATAATCAATTCCATATTTTTAATTGGCTCAATGTTGTATTTTTGTTAACTGCAGTTTAAGATTTAAAAAGTTTATGAACAGTTGCTTTGGGGAGCGAGATGGGCAACCCTGAAATTTAATAAATGAAGTAATAAAAATAAAGAAATAAAAAATGAAAGTGCTTTCATTTATTGCAATGTGAGTTGTCTTGTCAGGCTACATCCTGAAACACTGCTTATAACCTTTAAAAAAAATCAACTAAACAATTAAAGGCAATGAGCTTAATTGTTTAACTTATTTTTTACAAAGATTTCTAAGCAGTCTTTTAGGATAATACACATTATTATACAGACTCCAGTCAATTGGATAAACCCTGAAAATGAGGGATTTTATGTAAATGTGATTTCACAGCTTAAAGACTGAAGCACATATTTTAATGTGGTGTTTTCTCTTCTGTGATTCAGATTCCATACTGATTTCTTTCAATCTATGTGCCACAAGGGCAGCCAGGCACAAAAGTGAGGGTCAGGGTTAGAATTTCACACACACATATATATTGCCTGTATCAGTCATCTTCAGGCTGGTGTTTTCAGCTTCGTGCTTCTAGGGCAGTGATGGCAAACCTTTTAGAGACCGAGTGCCCAAACTGCAACCCAAAACCCACTTATGCATCGTCGGGTGCCGAGTGGGTGTGGCCCATTGGTGGGGTGTGGCCCATTGGGTGGGCGTGGCTGCGGTGGTAAC
>NW_015386989.1:119552-121043 GCF_001527695.2 Protobothrops mucrosquamatus
TCGTGCCACATCTTTATGGTGGGTGTCAGTTTGCTTCATGTATGGATTGGAGGGGTTTAAAGTGGCTAATGATGCAGCTGTGGACTGGCTTCTAGTTTGTGGTCGTGCCTCATCATCTGTGTGGGTTTGGGTTTGCTTTTTGCGTGGATGTGTGGTGGTGACATCCTGTGTGGTTTTCGTGAGTGTGGGTCTGGTGTCCCTTATTGGCAAACGAGTCCCTAACACAAAGAAGGACACCAGACCCACACTCACGAAAACCACAAGCCTGAAATAGCTATACTAGTCTCCAATTTAATTCTTTGTCAGCCACAAAACTTTGAATTTACAGTGTTCACAGTAGTGACATCTGTCTGCAAAAGATGCTCCTAGACTGGAGTGAAACGCAGAAGAGATTGCTTTACATTTGGTAGACGCTGACGTTGTCAAAGTATAAGCCAGGATCTGGGAATGCTCATCCTTATAGTCTTTGGGAAGCTTAAGATTTAGACAATGAGCGTATCATAGGTCTGTCCATCCCCCGTGCACCTACAATTGGCTGCATCAATCTTGTTTCGGCTGTGCTAACCGACATCCGTTTGAATTTTATTGCTCTGCCTCTCCCCACCTAGAACATTCGTTTTGCGGAGCACGGTGGTTTGACGTCACCGCCTGACTATTCTCCCCAGTGTCTTGCTTAGGTATATCTCCCATATGCAGTGCTGTTGTTCTAGCTCGCAATCTCTCCGCTGTGTCAGCATTGTTGGTCATGTTAGTTCGATGTCCTTTCCTGGAGTTTGTAAGTCTGGTCTGCTCTTCCGTGTGTCCAATCGTCGTAGTCCCTTGCCGGGCCAATATGTCAATTGGTGTGCGATCGTGGTCTATCGCTCTCCTGTTTATAAGGGAGAGAAGTGATCATTGATTCATTCATTCTGGCCCCCTGCGTGTTGATTCATGTTGCCGCAATGCCTGGTAAGCTGGCAACAGTTCGATGTGTCGGTTAATAGAGTGTTGATTAGATAGCCAGGCTTCCTTCAGCAGGCGGCCCCTTTCGTCGAATTGTGGGCAATGACTTTGGCCCCTGCAAAGTTGAATGTATGGTTATGCTCAGTCGTATGTGCCCACACCTGGAATCGTTGTTCGTTGCGCTTGACAGCTAGTTCATGCTCATGGACCCAATTGTAGGTGCGCGGGGGATGGACAGACCGATGATACACGCATTGTCTAAATCTTAAGCGTCCCAAAGACTATAAGGATGAGCATTCCCAGATCCTGGCTTATACTTTGACAACGTCAGCGGTCTACCAAATGTAAAGTGTAGTTCTTAATAAAATTTTTAGTCTCAGAGATCAACGTTTTAGTAGTTTTTTTCTATTATATATGTATGCAGGGCTTTTTTCCTCATAGAACGCCCAGAATGGAGTTCCGGCACCTTTTTTGGATGGAACCTTATAGGGTAGGCAAGGTGGGTTGTATGACGTGTGTGAGTTCTGGAACCTTTTTTTTTTTTTTTTT
>NW_015386989.1:123659-148748 GCF_001527695.2 Protobothrops mucrosquamatus
GGTTTGGGTTTGCTTTTTGCGTGGATATGTGGTGGTGACATCCTGTGTGGTTTTCGTGAGTGTGGGTCTGGTGTCATTCTTTGTGTTAGGGACTCGTTTGCCAATGAGGGCGGGTTTCCAAATGGCTGGTAGGCGGGAGGTATCATCTCGTTTATTCATGCTGTGTGGGCGTTTTTCTATCTCGATGGCTTCTCTGATTGTTCTGTTGTTAAAGTGTTCAGTTTTGGCGATAGTTCTGGTCTTTTTAAAGTCAATTTTATGTCCTGTGGCTTTAAGGTGTTGGACCAGGGAAGAAGTTGGTTCCTATATATATATTATTTAAGGACTGCAGCCACAAATAAGACCATTTGCAGAGTGAGCATCCTCTAGTGAAAAGAGCTGTTTAATGCACCAATTTCAAATTAGAACATTGGAAAGCTAAGGGGAAGAGTTATGCACAGAATAATCTATACCTGGTGTGATTTGTACAAAATTCTACTTAAATTGTGAATATAAATAACATACATTACACATGGTTACTAGAATTTTAAAATATTGGCAAACATTTAAGCAGTTTCACAAGATCATAGGTATGACATGGGCAGGAAAGTATAGAACCAAGGAGATAAAACCTGCATTCTATGTGGAAGCCTTTCTCTGGAATCTACCAAAAAACTCATTTTCAAAACCTTTTGTCCTTTACTTAAGAGAAACTGGAATGCAGCCCTGTCATTTATAAGTCAAAAATAAAAGCATTTGCCTTGTCATTTCTCCATCAGACTTCAGCAACAATCAGAATCAAAAAATCATAAGCTACACCTAACAGAAGGGAAGATGGGGGAATATCATCTGTTTGGTACGCAATTAACTCAAAGCCGTTTGAATATTTTATGCATTTAGAAAATGCACCACAAGCATTATTTTTAAAACAAAAATATTGTGGTGAAAATAATTCAGACATCCTAAAAATATATTATTTACTATAATGTTCTGGAACAGATCTTACTGTACTGTTGAATATAGGCTAGTTTTCTCTCAAACATCTCTGCAAGTTAAAACCGTGAGTTTGATAATTGGCAAGCAAATAATTAGTCAAAGGTGTGCTTTGATGCCACAAAAAAGCGGAAGCCAGCCAGGCAGCTTGGCACATAGAATTATCAAAAGGCTGTCAAAATATCCTTTAGAATTTGGCAACTGCAATCATACAAAGTCTCACCCCCTTTTTTTACTCCGTAGATATGACACGCATAAAAAGGGGGCAGGGTTTCAATTATAAGGATCTGCTGATATAAGTTCTACAGAGGAATTATTGAGTCTGTCATTTGTACCTCTATAACTGTCTGGCTTGGCACAGCAACCAAACAGGACAGGTACTGACTTCAACGGATAGTTAGGCCTGCAGAAAAAACAATCGCAACCAGCCTGCCTTCCATCAGGGACCTGTGTCCTGCATGAGCCAGAAAGAGGGCTGTGGAAGTATCTACAGACTCCTCACATCCTGGACATAAACTGGTTCAACTCCTCCCCTCTGGATGCCGCTATAGGGCATTTCATGCCAAATAAACTAGACTCAGACAGGTTTTTCCCCGTGCCAACACTCTGCTGAACACTTAATTCCCACAGGTAGGCTGTATTGCTATTATCATCTTTCTCATCGTCTCATTTCTCATCTTTTCTCATCTTATCTTTCCTACTATCTTCTCCTATTGGTATATTATGATTTATCACTTGTTTTTATCTTATGATTAATCACTGTAACTATGATTTATGACCTATCACTTTGTTGTTGTATGTATGTACTCTGAGAGCTTCTGCACTGGAGACAAATTCCTTGTGTGTCCAATCACACTTGGCCAATAAAGAATTCTATTCTATTCCATAAGAGTTTTTTTAGCCCTCCATTAACACCAGTATCTCCCACACAGCAATAAAACATTCAGTAAATTGTATCCACACGTCCTCCAAGGTTAACCTAACCAAGCCATCAGACCCCCATTTTTCTGTCATTTCTTTTTGAAATCATTCCCACATTCCCCACAATCACATGATCAAAATTTAGGTACTTGGCAACTGGCATGTATTTATGATGGTTGCAGTGTCCCAGGGCCATGTAATGACCTTCTGACAAGCAAAGTCAATGGGAAAGCCTGTCAGGTCCACTGTGCTGGTGTCCTGCCATTGTGTTGGAGGGGAGAGGAGGCTCTGCTGGCATTCTTCACATGCTTCCGCTTTTGCTGTAACCGCTTGGGAATTAGGGAGGGGGATTGTCTTTGGACACGGAGCGGACTCCTTCCAAGCTGGTAACAGCCTGGTTCCAAGGCCGATGTGCCCTGAGGATGACCTATTATCTGTTTTGCACTTCAGCATTCTCAAAACAACCTTGCAGTGTCACATTGGCTGCCAGTGAACTGGTCAGGAGGTTGGGTCTGAAAAAACAAAAGAATTGCTTTGTGCGTTGGGTGGGACTATTAGATTCTGCCTGAATTTACTGCATCTACTTTCTCTCAATAAAAGTTCTTTTGATTAACCTTAATGGAGTCAAGAGTCGTGCTTTCCTGAGAGGACCAGTGGGGCAGGTCCTTACAAAGCCAGCTTTACAAAACAACTGTTACTAACTTAACAACTGCACTGATTCACTTAACAACTGAGGCAGGAAAGGTCATAACATGAGGCAAAACTCACTTAACAACTGTCTTGCTTAGTAACAGAAATTTTGTGCTCAATTGTGGTCATAAATCAAGGATTACCCATATATCAATTCAACCCTTTTGTACACCCAGTAAAATCACCAATCCTGCCTGCCTGTCCTCTCTCCTGACTGCTGAGCCAAGAGAACTAAAATATCGCAATGCAGGCACGTGACTTTTAGAAATACAATCTAGGAGTGCAGTGTTCCTCATTCCTTGGGAATTTTGCGACTAAAGCAGAAATGTGTCCTTATTTAGTCCGGGGATCGAGGCTGTTCACCAGCCACAGTGTAAAGAGAGATGGCTTCAATTTCAATCAAAAAGAAGTAGCCATTTCATTCCAGCACCCATTCAGACAACCACTGCTTGCAGTGGATTTGCTGTTCCTCCATCTCTTGGGTCTTCGTTACAAGTATGACCTCACAACCTGGGACAGCAGATGGATCTTCCTGCTTTTCTTCCTCCCCTGCCCAGATGCCCTTGTCTTTCAATTCCTGGATTACCTCATCCAAGTGGTGTATAAGACGCTGAGGGACCCAACTCCTGTCAAAGGAGGGGACAAAGGGATCTGGAGCGCTCACTTCGATAAGCTCCTTGCTGGTTGGAATGCACAAATAATGCGCATGCAGCATCATCCGATATGGAGCACTGTCCTTCTTAAAGCTATAGGTAAAGTCCCCAACAATTGGGTGCCCGATGGCACTGCAATGGACTCGGAGCTGATGGGTTCTTCCTAAGAAAGAAGACAACAAGGAAAACAAGTTTCCAAACAGGGAAACTTAGGCTGTTTGTGCAAGATTGTTTCCAATTCTCTAGTGATGACCTTGTGCAACAACCACATGCATATTCGCTATACGTACAGGAAGTTGTCTATGACTATTTATCAAGCTGTGACTTAACACTATATTCTGGAATCATTCATTCAGTCACTGTTGGGGTAATACAGAGCTCTCCTCATTACTATTATTTTGATGCAATGGCTGGATGATACTAGAAGCCACTATTGGTAAAACAACTTTCTCCCAGTGGGGTACTTCGCTGGTATGACAAATACATTCCCAAAAGTAATGCCACAACAGAAACACCTGCTTTAATTTTATTTACATTGCATGTTTCATTAAAATCCAATATACTTTATGGAAGCCACCATCATATAATCAAAGCTTTCACCTTGACACTTTGGACCCCCCTGCAGACCCTCCCCATTTTATAAAGAAGAGAGTATTTAGTTTACTATTATAACTATTTTTAATCAGAAAACATTAAAACTGAAATTGAGTAAGAACTTTTGGAATTCTGTGGTGTGCCTCTGGAGTCTCAAGCTCTATATACCCTCTGCAAAGCCCCTTGGCTAAAGTGCCACCTCTGCAGAGGGTCAGCTCCCCCCCCCCATTTACTCAGCTACAGGATGGAGTCTTGGATCTCTTGTGCTCAAAATTGATACTAGACAAAATGCTGTCTTATGTTAAATTTCTAGAGTCTGGCAGAAATCTTTCCCAGCACAATCTGGAGATCAAACCTGCAACCTTCTGCAGACAAATCCATTGTTCCACCTCTGAGCTTTAGCCTCTTTGCAAAATTATAACCAGTTTTTGGAAAATCACTGAGCTAAGAAATCAAAAGTCTCAAGTCTAAGACAAAAGTTGCAATCTGTAATTTTTCTCCTGGAATGTACAGATAGGTCTATACAGTCGAGACTAGAAAACTGGCCTAACTCTAACTTTTATACTGCCATGTCCTGGAAAAAAACAAGCAAGTAGAGATATTTTTACTTATTCAGTGTGTACATGCTGTCATTCTAGTATCTGACTAACAGAGGCTTGACTAATATGTATATGTCATAGGATCATTATTGTTTTTATTTATTTAAATTTATTGGTAGCCCAATTCTAGTGGACTCTGGACAGTGTACAAAACTAGAAAAAATCATAAAAGCTAAAAATATAACATCAGACACCAGTGATTAAAATTATCCAACATAAACAAAATCAACAAAAGAGGAGCCATTGAACAAAACAATAAACATCAAGCTGGGAGCAAAGCCAAATTTTCAAACTTTCCAGAACACTAGGAAGGAGGGTGCCATTTTTCTCTCTGGGGGGATGATGTTCAGAGGGTGGAGGCTGCAACAGAGAGGGCATGCTTCCTAGTTCCCACAAGATGATCATGTTTAATGGACAGGACCTAGAGCACACCCACTCTGCTGGAACATACCTGGCAGGCAAAAACAATTGAAGACATGCAATCTCTCAGCTATCCAGACAACATGCTAACTATTATCTTGTTTTATTTCATGGACTGTATCTTTTTTATCATTTCACATCAGGAAGGATTTTTAAAATGCATTCAATAGTTAATACCCCTCACTTTCCAAAATGTCAAGAATTTAAGTAACTCTAAACTGTCCTTTACATAAGATAACAATATTTGTAACATAACAGAATTCTTCACTCATTAATTTGAAATAATTATATGTGGAGCAATTAAAATTTAAAATTATTTTTTTTAAAAAAAATATTTTTTCTACCACAGATCATCAGCAATACATGTAATTTCGAAACTTACTTTCTAAAAGTTCAGTGGACAGGGAAATGGTTTTAGTATTATTTGTACCAACCAAGCCTAAAGAACAATAAAGAAACAAGGCAGGGTGCAAACATCTCTTCTGTATGGCAGAAGAGGAATTTTGTGTTAATTCTGGGGGAAGAGATGTCTGTACCTGTGAGAGGCTGTAAAAGCACTTTTGTTGCTGGCTCTCCACTGTACAACCCATGTTCTAGGACTATGAGTTCTGATCGACAAGGTTTTGGGCTTTTGCAACCTGTTAAGAATTAGACATTGTTTTTATTAAGAAGCGATAACAGTAATTCAGCAGTTTCAAAAATTTCAGCATATGGTCCAGTAAGATACATTTTACTACTATTATCTTGAAATCTATGATGCACACAGGCTGATACAATATCTGTCTTCTAGGAGGAAGAGGAGAGTATTTTTCTAGGATTTATGTATTCAACAAACCGACAAATTAAGGCAATCATGTGTAGTTCTCATAGAGACAAACTAATTATGGTTTGTTTTCTTTCCTAAGTTTAAACAATTCTCTGAATACATGAACTACCATTAAGGATTGGTTGAAAAGCTAGCTGTCTTAAACCTGGCTCACAAATCAGTGTTTGATGCACAGACACTGTCCTTAAGTTAGGTACAAAGCAGATTAAAGCACAAAGGAGTACAAAGAAAGAAATCATAAAGGCAGGTGACTGCTTAAAAGGCAGGAAGCTGCCTGCACCTGAATCAAGCTACAAAGTCATCTGGACTAGGCTGCATTTCCTGGCAGAAGTATTTTGGTGTTTCAGAGGGCATCTCTTCCAGGTCTGCCTAGAGGATTGGATTGTGAACTTTCAGCAGCTAAAGCAAGTACAAAGTAAGGAAACATACAGGGGCTGAGTAGTGAAAGTAATTAAAAGTAAAGAGAAAAACAATCTATTTACCATCGGTCCCTTCGACACACATCATGTGAGTCAGCCCTTCAGTCGTGTTCTTCCCTATAGCGAAGCAGATCGTCCTCTTTGCCTCCCGGATGTGGCCTCTCACCTGTCCAAACAGAAGACACCTCAGAGCAGTGACTTACAATGCCATGTTGGTTGGTTTGTTAGACTAATATACTGCTTTTCCTCCAAGAACTCAAGGCAATATACATTATCCTCTCATTTTTCCCTCAACAACCACCATGTGTTGTAGGTTGGGCTAGGAGGGTGGAGGTAGCTCAGAATCCAATCTGGGTCTTCCCCTCCTTCATCATCCCATTCTGGTGATACAAAATGTCATTGCTGCCATTAAGAAAAAAATGTAAGGTAACATAAAAATCCTATCTGTAGGAGTAAGAAATCAATAGTGCATGGGTATATCTACAGAACTAGAGAATCTGAATTTTGTTCATCCATCCATTCATTCGATTTATTTACAGATAGTCCTCAACTTATGACCATACATTGAGTTACAATGGTGCTGTAATTAGTGACTTATGACCGGTCAATGCACTTTGTTGTTTTCTGTTTATTTATTTTGAAACCTGCTAAAGATCCGAATTCATTTAACTTAATCATCAAATATTCTATATTATTTTTGGGGTCTTGCAGGAATATAACCAGATCATCAGCAAATGCCCTCAGTTTATAAACTTCTTTCTTGATACTTATGCTCTTTATCTTCTCATCTTGTCTAATATCTCTAGTTGGCTTGTCAGAAGCCAACTGGGAAGGTTGCAAATGGGTTCACGACCCACGGGCACTGCAGCCATTGGTTGGTTGCCAAGTGTCGAAATCATGATCACACCACAAGATGCTTTTTCTGTTCCAGACATTACCAATACTTGCAACTGACGTCCCATTCAATCAATGGCAAAGAGATATTTCCAAATTCATATGGCAAGGGAAGAAACCAAGAATTAAATATAAGTTATTTCAAGATGCTAAGGAAAAAGAGGGTTTGGGTTTACCAGATTTGAAACTGTATTTTGTTGCATGTTGCCTGGCCTGGTTAAAAGAGTGGGTGAACCTCCAGAATAAGAGGCTACTTGATTTGGAAGGTCATGAACTAAGGTTTGGAAGGCATCGTTATTTATGGTATGATAAAGTTAAAGTTAATGTTGATTTTAATAATCACTTTGTCAGACATGCCATATTACGAGTATGGAACAAGTATAAAACAAGATACTCCACAAAGTTGCCTCTTTGGACATCCCCACAGGAAGCTTTTTTTTTTTTAGAAAAGAAATGGTTGTGAAACCGGACTGGTGGACCTATGGTAAAATAATACTTTTCAACTCAGGTGACCCTATTCTTAAATCGAGGGAAGAGTTAAAATCAGAGGATTATGTTTGTCATTGGTTTACATACCAACAACTGAAAGAAAGGTTTAAACTAGATAAAACGTGTTTTAGCTTTGACTTCATTAAAAATGAATTTGAAACATTATTGTGTGGTAGTGAAGAACATATTATTGCTAAGGCCTATAAAATGCTATTGAAATTGAATTTGGAAAGTAAACATGTAAAACATTGTATGATACAATGGGCAAAAACTTTTGGTTATAATGTGATGCTGGAACAATGGGAGAATATGTGGATGAAAAGTTTAAAATTTACATTGAATTACAACTTAAAAGAAAACTTCTACAAGATGACGTATGACTAGTATTTAACACCAGACAAGCTATCTAGAATGTATAAACGTTTTTCAAATGAATGCTAGAAATGTAAATGTAAAGAAGGGACTTTTTATCATTTATGGTGAACATGTGATAAAGCAAAGAAATATTGGAGAAGGATTCACATTTTGATAGAGAAAATCCTTAAAGTAAAAATAAACATGAAACCAGAAACTTTTCTTTTGGGTTTAATGGAAAAAGATTTGGAAAAAAAATTCAGAAACTTTGATCCTGTATGTTGACGGCAGCAAGACTACTATATGCACAAAAATGGAAGGACATTTCGATTCCCACTATGAATGAATGGCTACAGAAGTTGATGGAGTTGGCAGAGATGGCAAAATTGACTGTTTTGATTAAAGAAAAGAATATAAGTACCTTCGTTTCTACATGGAGACTGCTTCTGGACTTTATGCTTGAGGTGGAAAAAAATGAAACCTAGATTCTGGTTTCACTGATTAGACTGATTTGTTGTTACAGAAATGGCTAGTTTTTACTATTGTGAAAAAGTAAAAAGTTGAGGCTTGACATTAATAGTTTATTCTACTGCAACAGGGGAAGTCATAAGTCAATCTCTTTTTTTTTTCTTTTTCCTCTCTTTCCCTCCCCTCCTTCTCCCTTTTCCTCCCCATTGTGTCCTACTATCTGCTTTGTATTTTGTATTTTACTTTACAACTTAATAAAATGTTAAAAAAGACATTTTAAAAATTTAAGAATTTACAAGAGTTTTTAGCCCCTTATGAAGTAATGTGCACTTTTTTGTTGTTGGAAATATCAGGCTATTTTCTACGAGATGCTTTGCTCTTAACACTCTATTCCCTGACATTAAAGTTTATCCCTTTCCTCCCTGTCCACAAGCATTTTCTATTTAACTTCCCCCCACCCCCCGCTTTCTTGCCCTTCAATTGTCAGGACATTATCGGGGATTTCAGGTACAATGTGCTGATGTAGGCAATCTGCTTAGTAGTCCACCTCGCTGCTCTCAGCTTCTGCTGTGGGTGCCGCTGCACAGTTGATCTTCTGTACTGCTCTCAGCCACTGCTAGTTCACCTCACTGCTCTTAGTCGCTCCTCAGGGCACTTTACTGCTCTGCCATGCAGCTCTGCACCGCTGCTGCTCAAGGTCTGCCATGCTGCTCACAGTCGCTGGTGTTTGCTGCCATTTAGCTCCGTTTCACCACTGCTCAGTGACCTCCATTTGCACTGCACTGGCTCCGTTCTGGTGTCAGGCTGAGTCGCTGGGCTGCCTCTCTGTCTCTCAGCTCAGCTATCTCTCCTTCTCTCAGATGGGTCGCTGGGTTGTCTCTCAGCTGGGCTACCTCTCAGCTGGACCATGTCATAGTTGGGCCAACGGGCCACCTCTCAGCTGGGCCGCCTCTCAGCTGGACCACCTCTCAGCTTGGCCACCTCTCACCAGAATTTGGAACTTTGAATCTAAATAAATGTTTGATTTCCAAGATTTCTCTTCTCTCCAAGTCCAGTCTAAGTCCAGTCTTTTCCTCCATTCCCTTTTTTTAACCTGTGGTTGCAATTCTGTGCATGTTTGGGTTTTTTTTTTTTAGGTTTTTAATTAGATTATTCAGGAGAGCCCCACTTCTGCATGTCTGCTCTCTCCAGCAGCTCTCTCAGTTCTGGATCTCTGGAGCTCAGTCTGAGTGACCATTGGATTCTTGGTCACCTCTCTAAGACCCTTCTCTCCCAATTGCTCAGTTTGACTGGGAAACCAGCACTTGGAAGAGTCCTGGTTGTGCAAACTTCTTCCATTTGAGAATTATGGAGGCCACTGTGCTCTTAGGAACCTTCAGTGCAGTAGAAATTTTATTCTAGCCTTCCCAAGATCGGCCTTGTAATAATCCCATCTCTGAATTCTGCAGACAGTTCCTTTGACCCAAAGATGGTAAGTTCCCAGATCCAGGTGGCCCTAAACCCAAAGCTACTCAGTGTTGCCAAGATTGAACCAAAGCCTGTTGTTCCCCATCCAAGCCCCTATGATCTCCAGACTGTGACAGGATGTTGGCAGCATTGCTTACTTCACTAGGGAAGTAAGCAAAGTATATAGCTAGCTAGGCATTAAAACCCAAGGTTATGGATGACCTCATCCAATATCCTATAGAGGTTGAACAGGAGTGGACAGAGCACCAAACTCTGTAGCACTCCATAATCAACACTGACTGAAACCAGCCATTGAGGACGGAAGAGAACTAGCTCAATGCAATGCTCATGGACCGCCTGAACATAAATATGATAATATTTTGTTTTAAAAACACTTCAAAATGTTTTTAAAAAGCCATAGAAGCCGGTGGAGCACCAGGGAGGGGTGGCAGACGCCAAGACCGCAAGAAACAAGGAGAAAAATCTTCCTTACGGAGTGTGAAATTTGCTTACTCTGCCTTCGAGTCTCCGTTCCCCACATTTGTTGGCCTGTGCCACGGCTTCCTCCTCCTCCTCCTCTCCCCTTTCTCTCCTGGCTCGGTCTTGCTCCTTCTCTCCCTGCTTCCCTCCTTTCTCCCTCTTTCCCTCCAGTGGCACCTGGAAGAAAGAAGATCTGCACGCAGACCCACCGTTCTGTCCCCCACCTCCCTTGCACCTAAGGCTGCTAGCCTATCCCTTAGCACACAGATTGCCTGGCAGATAGTTGTCCTGCGCCACGAATCAGCCAGGGATAAGTGTCCCTGGGTGAATCGCCCATGGCCACATGGTGGGGGGGAGAGGACAGGGGACTAGTGCTGGGACAGGAGTGCTGGCAGAAGGCCAGCTGAGAATGAATGCCTGCGATAGGTCAGCTGCGATGGAGTGCCCAGGGTAAAGCGGGCATGGCAATATCCCCATGATCAATAATCCCATTCCACTACAATAGAGGAGCCTCTCTTGTTATATGACAATTTTTTTTCTTATCACCTGAACACACTATTGCTCAGGAAACTCTATCCTCTTCATTCAAAATTTAAACATTCAGAAAAAATTTCATTTCTATTTCTACAATCTAGAAAACACTGCAGTTTGGCTGTCACATAGTGGAAAGAACAGGGGTAGTTTACCAATGCAAGGTAGGCTTTGGTGACTGTCCGATTTTTGAAACACTTGTATACACTGCCAGCTGCCTCTCTGTTCAGTGCCACACAAAGTGCTCCACTGGTGGAGAAATCCAGCTGATGGCAAAACCTAGAAAATAAAAAAGTACTCAAAGTATGTTCATATGTAAACCCAATCAAAATATTTGTAGACCCTTACTCATTATATTTCAAAAGAGTTAAATATGACATGGCTGAGGCCTAAAAGATGGTCGGTTTCTTGTTTAGAGCCAAACGACTATACCTTTTGTGGGATCACAGCTGTTGCTTTTTGATAATGGCCAAAAAGCTGCTCACTCCCCTTCAGAAGCAAATAGAAACTTATGAAGTTATGATAAAAAATTAAAACACAACCAAAACCGATCAGAAGGCAAAACCAGTAACATCAGAAAAATATAAAATGGGCAACCTAGCAGCAATGGAAGCATTGATCTAAAACAAGTTGTACAGGATTTGAGAAGGCAACCGTCCCATTCTCAGCAGGAACATCGAGCAGCTAAGAGAAGGCCCTGCCTATAGTGCTGAGCTCCAAGCATTGCTCCAAACAGGAAAGGCTTCAATAGACAAGGGAGTAAAAGCAGCATTCCCAGATGTAACAGCGCTGGAAAGAAGCATTGGTGCTGAACTAGTTGCCCTCTCTTAACAGATGGGACTCAAGGTCTCCATCATCAAGACTCGCCACCCTGCCTCACGGAAACCTACCGACTTACCGGAAGCCATAGTAAGTGCCTGGATCAGCAAGTTCTGGAAATCGGTATTTCAGCTGACTCTGCAGAGTCAGCTTTTCATACCACATCTTGCTATCAATGCGGACATCCCAGTGCTTGTTGACCACGATGAAGTCCTCACTTTGATACAAAATTGACAGGTTGTCAATACTTACAGGCTCCATAGTGGCAAACCCTTTGGAGAAAAAGAAAGGAGTTCTGAGCTTCGGTAACTGTTACACTGTATCTTTCAGCAGATGTTTGACAAATACGATTCACACCATTAAAGGATTATAGTGTCCTCTAATTAGAAATGTTTGACAATCAGTTAGGATTTTCCAATGGGAATGGGAAATCATTCTGCACATATCCCTTGACTCAGTAAAGTATCAGCAAAGCACCAACCCAATGTTTTATGAATAGCTACTAAAGTTCAGTGATAGACCACCAACGAAGTTAAAAATCATATGATTAAACAAATGCAGATTTTGGATGTATGGTAGTAATATTTATGCAACAATGGGAATTTTAATGGCAGACCATTACATTAATGCCAAATATCATACTTAGAGAAAACTGTTATAAGTTTTATTATTAGTTTATTACTTCAGTCCCGATCTCTAAAATGATATTAATTTTTTTATAAAAAAAACACTAGAAACATAATGATCAGGTCAGAATGTCTATGGAGATTCTTAATCATTCAGGTCATAGTTGTCCCAAAGGTGCTTTTTCAAAGGGCAACTGGACTGTTTTTTCCTTGAAAGCGTCTCATCCAAGAATCTGCTTCAGGTCTGACTGACTTGTGGGAATTGAAGGAATTATACTCCTTACACTCATCTGATTGTTAGCGCTTTTTCTGAGAGCTGTTGAAGCCACTTGGGGGTTTATCTGTGCCCTCAGGATCACCTGAATCAGAGTGCAAATGGGTGTGGAACCTTCGTGGAACTGCTGAAAGGACTGTGTTGTAAAAAGAAGATAGGTGATGTCTTATCCCTCCCCCTCTGTTGAGAGAAGGATGTTAAATTTTAACATACATGATCTCTTTAGATTTTTAGATTTAGATTTTATTAGATTTATACCCCGCCCTTCTCCTGGTGGACCCAGGGCGGCTTACAGCAAGCTAAAAACAGATAAAAACCCTACAAACACCATTTTAAAATATAATTAAAATATAATTAAAAGAAATATTAATTTTGCCGTTTCATTTAAAATTTTGTTAACACCCAATATAAAATCAAATTAAAATCCAATCTAAAATACCCCTCTTTCAAACTAGTGGCCCTCTCTGTTCAGAATGTGGACTTTCATCATCTTGCCGGCTGATAAAGGAAGATGCACAGTTATCCTGAACACAGATGACTACAGTGTCAAGGTTAACAGTTTTCTGAAGGGCACTACTACATATGAGACTCTGAGGAGAGATCCTACCAGCAGTTATAAGAAAAAGATCGATTTCCTGCAACAACTACTGAAGGACAATGCCACCAACAAACCACAATGCTACAGCCTTTACCCTGGGGAAGCCACTCCATGCGTATATGGACTCCCCAAAATCCACAAAGAGGGCACTCCACCCATTGTCAGCAGCATCAACTCCATTACCTACAACACTGTGAAACATCTAATCACATTAGCTCCTCCAGTCGGCAAAACTACCCATCACATCAGTAATTCACAAGACTTTGTGAGCAAGGTTTGGATCTGGATGAGACTATGGTTTCTTATTGTATGATTTCATTCTTCACCTGCATTCCAACAACTGAAGCTGTCACAGTAGCGAAGAAACGACTGCTACAAAACAGCACATTAGGAGACAGAACTAAACTCAACCCAAACCACATATGTGCCATGTTGTTTGTTGGTAGTCAACATAACATCTAATGTATTGTTCCACCATAGAGTTAGCTTTTTCAGCAATTCCATTAGTAGATGGATGAAAAGCCGATGACAGCCCCTGCATAGACCCAATAAGTTTCAGAAAGTCTCTCCAAAACTTGGCAGTGAATTGCACCCCCCCATCTGAAATAATCTGCTTTGGAGCTCCACAGAGCCAGTAGATATGTTTCAGAAACATCCTTGATAGCTTCTTTGCGGAGGGAAGACCCATGCAGGCAATGAAGTGAGCTTGCTTAGAAAAAAGGTCAATCACAGTCCATATTATTGTATTTCCCCTACTTTCAGGTAATTCCACAATAAAATCCATGGCAATCTCTTCCCAGGGTTGGGAAGGATCTGCGACTTGCTGCAATAATCTTACCTGGACGTGGGTTTTTTTGTTTTTTTTAAAACAAGTTTTATTGATTTTTTAATTTTTACAACAAGGTGCTTGAGAAACAACGTGGTGATGGGGTAATCAATCATCCAAAAACAAAATCATACATATATAACTCAGGTTAAATCATTAGAAACTCCCTCTCTATTTCCCTCAAATAATATAATATATTCAAATTAATGTATTTTTCAATAAAATTCAATCAATCAAAACAATCATCAATAACATTTCATCTGTATAAATCCAAATCTATATCTATGAAAAACTCTTTTAACCCATTCAATAAAGTTTAAATCCAATCCAAATAATTGTTATATCCACAACAACTATATTAATACAGAAAAGCATCTTCTTACTAAATTCACATATTTGATTAATCTTTATTCAATCAAGATCTCTAAAGCCTTATTTACCCGTCAAATAAAGTTTTAAATCACATTTTTAAATCTAACTCTAGCTTTCTTTCTGTGCCAGTCTGGTTTCCATAATAGAGCTTCTATATTGTCGAGTCTCGATATTTGAGTGAGGGTACTTATCAATACTTAAATCTGGGCCAAATTTTCTTTCCCTTCTTCCAATATCATCTGTATAGTGTAGACAGTTTGTTTCTGTGTTATAGTCACAAGTTGATTATCCACAATGTCACTAATCTCAGTAATTCGTATCAGAGAGTAAGTTCCTGTTACTTTTAACACTGCAAGTGTCTCAGTTAGAGTCGTTCTTTGATCTTCAAAATTCTCCATAAATTGTAGATTAACATCCATTTGCTCAGTGACTTGATCCTCTGTCTCTTTAAGTTGTATATATTGCTGCATATAGGCCTCTCTAGAGCTAGTTCCTTGACCTGTAGATTGATCCATTAGGATTTGAGATTCAATTTGTGGTTCAGAGATGTCATCTTTAATGTTTCTCCAAGATTTCATATATACTGTTGCTTCCAAAATTGCTTCTAATATAAGTTCATAATCAAGCTGTGGATGAAATTCCTCCATTTCAGTGGTGAGATAGTCTTTTACTTTTTTAGAGGAGGCTATATTTACTAACAGTCAGCACTTATCCACCTCCACAATTACTAGTAAGCAACTTCACCACCCAGCTGTTTCAAATCCTTTATCTTTTCGCTTTTATCATTTGGAGGTCAAACCCAACCTCAAAAAACAAAGAGGAAATGTAGTTGCAGTAATAGTTTTCACCACAAGATGCCCTCAGGAAGCTGTAACATCTCTTTTTCGGCTTCCAATAAAGTTTTTTCCCCCAAACAATAAAGATTTATCACTTTAAAAAAAATAAATCCAAGAAATAGGAAAACAATATTCTCCAGCTTAGAAAATAGATATAATTTAAAAGCCCTATAAAATAGGGCTTTTTCCAGGGCCCCAAAGTGACCAAAAATAAAAATAGTCAATAAGAAGTTTTTTTTTCTTTTGTTCTTTTGTTAAAAGTTCTTCTTCCCGGATAGACAAAGGCAGCTCTTTCAAAGCAGGGAAATAATTCCAGAAGGCTTTTAACAGGAGAGTAATTAGGGCAAAAAGAGAGAGGGAAAGGTCTCACCTGGATCATCCACGGTGGTTTCTTAATGCTTAGATGTTCTTTTGACTTTCGGCTGGTGCAGCTAAATGATCGGCCATGTTACTGGCCAATCTTTTCTCTGTCGGCCCTGAGGAACTGCCTCGGACCGCGGAAGGAGCTGCCGCCTTCCCCTGCGATTGACGAGAGTCCTCCTCATCGGTAGTCGCCCCTCCAGGGCGACTTTTCGACCTGATTAAGGGTCTACCGGCAGAGGGAAAGCAGCCAGCGAAGAGAAGAGTCTCTCCATACGACTGCACACACTGCAACCTGGAACCGGAAGCCACCTGGATGTTTTTTCATTGTTGCACAAGTTGCATAGCTTTTCACATAATTCTCAACATCATTCTTTAGCCTGGCCATTGAAACTGCTGTCAAATTGACTTCCGGTTCTGGTTCGCGGCGACTCCGGTCGCATCTGGAGACTTGTCTCCACACCAGCTGGGTTTTTCTTTGCCGGTAGACCCCTTGTGGGTCGAAAGTCACCCTGGAGGGGCGACCACCGAGGAGGAGGCTTGCTGGAGACTGCGGGAGGGCAGCAGCTTCTCTCGTGGCTCCAGCTATTTCCTGAGGGCCGACGGAGCAAAAGATCGTCCTGTAAGATGGCCGATTACCCTGCTGCACCAGCCGAAAGTCACAGCAACATCTAAGCGTGAATAGACCCACCGCGGATGATCCGGGTGAGACCCCCTTCTCCTCCTCTCTTCACCCTACTTTCTTTTTTTTTTGCCTTTAAAAGCTCTGTTGGAATCATTTCCCCGTCTTGAAAAAGCAGCTTTGATATGTGTGGGAAGAAAGGCGCTGAACAAAAAAGTTAAAATAAAATTTTTTAAAGACTACACTTTATTCTTATCTACTTTGGGGTACAGAAAAAACCTTTTTTAAAAGAGCTCTACTATCATACTATATTGGAAGATTGTTTCTTTTTCCACCTTTTTCTCTAAAAGATAGAAAAAGGGGGGGAATGGTGTCTGGAAAAGATTTTTTAACCTATTGAGGACATCTACTGGCAAAAAGTTAATATTGCAACTGCTGGTTACTGTTTGGAGATGAGATGGACTTGGCCTTCAAATTACTTTTGAAGAGAAAAGATAAGCGGATGCAGCTGTGGGAACTGTGGGGGTGGATACTGCTTTACTCTTATTGAATACAGCCTCCACTAAAAGAAAAAAAGGGACTCTCTTCAATTATTATTAAAATGGAGAAACCTTATTCACAATTGAACTATAAACTTATATTGGAAAAGACCTACGAGGCTACTGAAGAAATATGTGCTACAATGAAAGGGATTTCTACAGAATTAAGAGTCAGAAGCCATATTCCAAACCTTCAAACTGACTTTCAGACAACATCTGACCATTCTATAAACCAAAACATACTAGAAGAGGATTTAATTGAGACTAAAGAGGAATTTATTTTACCCTACAAGCATTTCATCTATACCTTTGAGGATCAGAAAAATCAAAAACTGAGATTTGAGCCTTTAAAGCAACGAAGCTTTAAGGATAAGAGAAATAGACGCCCAATGCAGAGGACGGGATGCTTCTTACTGTCTCAAATGATACTACAAGCAATAAAGAGAGACTTATTGGCTGAAAGGGAAGCTTTGTTATGGAAACCTGCCTGGCATAAAAAAAAAAGGCCAGAATAAGACTGAAAAGTTAAATTCAAAATTATATGTGATGGATCAAAGGCACTGTAGAATTATGGATTGATTTAAGGATTAAGATTTAGAGTTAGAAGTAAGAGAAAAAATGGGTGATTATTAGAATATATATTTTAAATAGATTAAGAATGTATCCTTTGGAATAATAGGTTTATTTGTATGAAAACTATTATGTAATGGAATGAAGAAAATTGAAGAGACGTTTTAGATCTGGACTGATTTAATAACTAATTGAGTATGTTAAATTAGCAAGATGATGTTCTTGTCTGATAATATGGACATTATTAGGTATGATAATTAACTGGGTGAAATTTGAATTTGGCCCAATGGGCTGAAATGATTTAAGGTCTGATATTATTTTGTTATTTTGTTATCTTAAAGAGATTGATTGATTGATGGATTATATATGTATAGGATAGACTAAGAGTTTACTTTAAATAGGAGATATATTGCGTAGTGGAAGAAGAAATAAATGAGATTTGTGATAAAATTAAGGATTTAAGAGATTGAGATCTAGAATATATTTGGAAGGGATACCTGAATTTGGAAGGGATACCTTTAAAGTCAAATTTGATTATGCTAATTGTAAATTCACAAAGCTCTAAAACAGGTTTAGGATTTTTAGAAATTTAAATTAGAAATGGATTATCTTAAATGTATTAGGTTAATTGAGGGAAATAGAGAGGGATTATTTAATGTATTGATTTGAGTTATTCATATATGATTTTATTTCTGGATGTTTGATTACCTCAGCACCAGGTGTGTCTTAAGCACTTTGTTCTAAGAATCAAAAAACCAATAAAATTTGTTTTTTTAAAAAAAAAAACTGCTGTCAAATTAAATGTAAAGTTTTTAGGTATCCAAAGTGGCCTGCTTGTTTGCTATTGTGGCTGCGCTGAAGGGCCTGAACTCTTAAGGATTTCTGGTAGATACAGTTTCGACCCTTTCCAAGCTAACCTGTCCCGACAAGTCAGTATGGCTTTATTTCCCAGGAATCAGGAGTCAGTCTTCAACTCCTCCTTTAGCCTGTTTGTTAACGGGCTATCAGGTTCAGTTGATTTTTCCAGTGATGGCCCCCCCTGTAGTTACTTGAGAGACTGACACTGGTTGCAGAATGATGGAGTTTACAATCTCTTCTCAACAGCTTTTGTATTGGGGCAGTCTGGACAGGACGTCAGCTAGGAAATTTTTTCCTCCCGAGATGTATTTTAGTGTGAAATTGAAACAGTTAAAATACTGTGCCCACCGAACTTGTTTAGGAGATAACTTACGGGGGGGGGGGGTTTCAGTGCTTCTAGATTTTTGTGATCAGTCCACATTTCAAAAGGCAAGTTGCCCCCTTCAAGGAAGTGACGCCAGGTAAGCAGAGCCCACCACACTGCAAAAGCCTCTTTCTCCCAGACCACCCACCTTCGTTCAGTGTCTGTTAACCTTTTATAGGTGTAGGGACAAGGCTGCAAATCCCTTCTCATTCCTTTGCAAAAGAACAGGCCCCACAGCTACATCACTGGCATCGGCTTGGATGCTGAATTGTTTCTCAGAATTGGGATGTTTGAGAATGGGTTCTGCTGCAAACAATCTCTTTAAATTCTCAAAAGCAGTTTGGTATTCTATGGACCAAGGCAGGGGTTGGCAGGGATGTGGCTTCCCCCCATTTTTCCTGCTTTTAACAGTTCAGTAATTGGCAAAGCACTCTCAGCAAAGGAGGGGATGAATTGCCGGTAGAAGTTTGTGATTCTCAAAAAACTCTGGAGTTGCTTATAGATCCGTGGGGGTTGCCAATCCAGTACAGCTTTTACTTTAGCTGGGTCTATCTCAACACCTTCACTGGAAATCCTATATCCTAGGTCAGTGGTAGCGAACCTATGTCAAGCATGCCAGAGGCGGCACTCAGAGCCCTCTCTATGAACACGCAAGCCGTTGCCCCAGCAGAGTTTGCCAGAGTAGTGAGCACGTGGCGTTTGGAAGCGACGGGGCAGGAAGTGAGCAAGCAAGCAGCGTTGGCCCCCCGGGGATGCCCCGGAGATGGCAAGGGACTGGTCCCTGCTGCCTGGGCCCTGCCCAGCCTGGTGGCCCCCAAGGCACACACACAGGAGGCGGTGAGTGCACGGGGGCCAACAGCATCCGGCAGCAGGGGTTGAGTAGCCCGCTGTGAATACTGGGCCGGCCCTCCAGCAGCAACACCATGATGGCACCGGCAGCACACAGAGTCGGGGAAGCACATGATGTGGACTGCCGGACACACCTACTCCATCCCATCTCTTTTTGGTTGGAGAGCTGGTTGCCATTGGTCATCTCCTCAGCCCCCTCGAGGGTCTTGCCCTTGCTCAGCGGGTGGAGCACATTCCCTTCGTGCACCTCAGTACCTACCTCAGCTGCCAGCCACTCGTGCAGGTCCATTAGGCTGCCGCCCAGAGCTGCAGGCCCGCCCAGCACGAAGGAGATGAAGCAGTCGGCTAGGAAGTCCCACGTAGAGGTGGTAGAGCACGCCTAGGATCAGCAGGCAAAAGGCCACCCCAAGCGGGGAAAGCTGGATCCCCATCGGCGTCATGGCCACCCAGGCCCAGCAGAGATGGGGGGAACACGCAATCCTAGCTGGGACTGGGGGGCCATGGTGTCGATGGGGATCTGGCTTTCCCTGCTCGCAGTAGCCTTTGGCTTGCTGGGCGTGGGCGTGCCCTACCACCTCTACTCGAGCTTGCTAGCTGGCCAATTCACCATCTTTGTGCTGGGCGGGCCAGGCAATCCAGCCTAATGGACCTGTGCAAGCTGCTGGCAGCAGCAGCCCAAGTCGTGGCCAAGTTGCGTCGGGTACGTGAAGGGAATAGGCTCTACGCGCGGGCCAAGGGCAAGATCTGCGAGGGGGCCGATATGATAAGCAGCAACCTGGTCTCCAACTGCAAAAACAGATAGGACGGAGTAGGCACATCTGGCGGTCTGCATCACGTGCCTCCCCCCTCCCCTACTCTGCCTGCTGCTGGAGGGCTGGCCCAGTATTGGCAGCAGATTGCGGAGCCCCAAAGTGCATTGATTAGGGGCTGGCAGGCTGTGGCTGCTGACGGACATCATAAGCCCCCATGCGTTTGCTGGCCTCTGTGTGCAGAGGCCGATGGTGTCAGGTAGCAGCCACCCCATCCCGCCTCGCCTTGCCCCGTGGCAATGACAATGACACCCCCGCCGTGCCCCCTGCCTCACCCACAGGACAAGCCTCCTGCCCACCACCCCATCTGCCAGAGACCCCCTGAATTTCTCCAACCCTGCCCGGCCCCCACAGGCATCCCCCCACAAGCAATATTGAGGTGGACATGCCCACCCCGGCCACGCCCACCCAGTCTGCTGTGACCACCGTAGCCACGCCCACCCGGTGGGCCACGCCCATCCATCCCCCGAGGGCACCATAATGCTGATGCGGCTCTAGCACTTTGCAATAAATAAGTGAGTTTGGGGTTGCACTTTGGGCATTCAGTCTCTAAAAGATTTGCCATCACTGTCCTAGGTAATCCAGGCGTGTTTGGTGGAGCTCGCATTTTGAGAGGTTTGTGTAAAGTTTAGCATTTAGCAGTTTTTTGAGCACTTCACATACTAATTTGACATGCTCCGCCATGGTCTCTATATAGATGAGGATGTCATCAAACTAGACTAAAAACCCCTTATACAGGTGATTATGCAGTACTTGATTTATTAATTGCATGAACACAGTAGGAGCCCCCTGCAGGCTGAAAGGCATCATATTGAATTGGAAGCTTCCCAATGGGCTGTTAAAAGCCGTTTTCCACTTGTCTCCTTCCTTGATCCTCACTCGGTAATATGCCTCTCTTAGGTCTAATTTAGTAAAGATTTTCCTTTTGCCAAATGAGCTAACATGTCATCAAGGGGAGGGGGTATATATTCTCCACACTGACACAGTTTAACCCCTTATAGTCTATGCACAGCCTCATCAACCCATCTTTTTTTTTCTTAAAAAGTACAGGGGCGGCTACTCGGGATTTTGCTGGCTGGATGAATCCTCTGGCCAAGTTCTTATCAATGTATGTCCTCAATTCCTTCAGTTCGCAGATGGTCATTGAATACATTTTTGGTTTGGGTAATTTGGCTCCTGGTAAAATTTCAATAGCACAGACTGTGGTTCTGTGTGTGTGGGGGTAGGACATCACATTCCGCCTTGCTGAACACTTCTGCTAGGTCTCTGTATTCGCTTGGGATGAGTGGCTCTCCCGGTGGGGGACTCACAGCGGACTTCAAGGTCTCCAGGTGCTGCCCTTGGCTGTCACTGGAGCTACTGACTATGGGAGGAGAAGATCATGTTGCTAGTCTGAGAGTCCTCACTCTGTTCTCCCACCAGATCATAGGGCGCCATTTATCAAGCCAAGCTAGCCCCAGGATTACTACTTCTGTCATTTTTGGGATCATCACAAAACGGATTAGCTCCCAATGCTCCCCTATCTCTAAGCGCACTACTTCAGTTAAGTGGGTGGCTGGAACCCTCCTATGAGAGACCCATCAGCCTGCTCAAACCTCATGGGTAGAGGCAGCAGTTTTCCTCTAATGCGCAGTTTTACTACAGTGGGGAGATTGATCAAGCATTGGGTGCAGCCCAAATCAACTAAAATGTTCAAGTCCATCTGAGCCCGATTTAGGTACCAACAGTTTGGCAGATAGGAAAAATGGTGGGATAGGCTGACTCACCATTGGGTCGTCTTCTCCTGCATCATCGCTGTCGTATGGGTCCGGCGCGGGCAGGCGTTAGCTGAGTCCTCTTGCTTCTCCTGGGGAGGAGAAGTGACTTGTACAACTTACCCCTGGCTGACCCAATTTGATTTCTCTCGTGCTGGTTGAGGTTCTCTTTGGTCTCATGGGAGCTGAGGTAGCACTTTTTGGAGGAGGGAAAGGGACCAGACAGTCTACTGCTTGATAACCAAGTTGCCAACACTTGAAACACTTGAGCTGGGATCTAGCAGGAGCCCTAATGGATCCAGTCATCGCAGGTGAGGGGCGTTGAGATGTTTGGCGTTTCACTGGATCTTGCCTTGGTCAGGGTCCTAAAGCTGCAGGCTTGTGGTACTGGGTCAGCTCGGCATCCAAATTCATAGCCAAACGGTACCAATCATGGAGTTGATCAGGATTCCCACAGCAGATGCATGTCCTGGAACAGATCGTGGTCCAACCCTGCTTTGAAGTAGTGGATCAATGATTGTTCAGGCCACTGCCTAATCTGTCCCACTACTCTTCGAAATTCTCTTATGTACTCTCTTGCAGGCCGGCCCCTCTGCTTCACATCGTGGATGTCCTTTTCGGCTTGCACAGCTTGGGACATCTTCAAATCTGGTTCTCAGCCCACATATGAATAGATCTAAATCCCATAGCTCTGGTGCCTGCTCCTCACGTAGGGCAGTCATCCACTCCACGGCTTCCTCCTCCAAATTTGCAGCTACAGTATCAACCATTTCGGTGGCGTCTAAATAAGCACGGCCATAACAATTTACATGAGACCACACGTAGTTCAGGGAAACAGTCACCTTCTCGGGATCACCATCAAATGTGGGCTTGGGGGGGTGGTTGGATCTGCCAGTCATCAGTCTCAAAGAGCCTGCAGCAAACCAGACAACTGGGGTTGGGGTTGCTGAAATCCACCTCGATGGAAGACCCTTGGCAGGGGTCCCGGGCTGGCAAGATGTCGACAGTCAGGGCTGGCACGACACTGGTAGCGGTCAGAACCAGCTGGGTGCTGGTAGCGGCCTGGGCTGGTCAAGCACCACCAGCGCTCAGGGCTGGCATGGCGCCGATAACAGTGAGGGCTTATTGGGCGTTGGTAGCGGCTAAGAGAATGTCATCGACGGTCCAGGCTAGGAGAACGTCATTGATCTGGGCTTGCATGATGCTGGCACCGGTCGGGGCTGGCAGAACGCCGTTAATACTCAGGACTAACCTGTCGCTGGGGTCGATCCAGACTGGCGTGGTGTCGGTAGGAGTCAGGACTCTGCCAGTGCACTGGACTTGACATTAGGTCTGGGTTTGGCAGTGGGGAGGCGGCCCACGCCATCACTATGGGACTGGGACTTTGCCAGAGCGGTGGGGTTTCATGGGGTCACCTGCCTTCTTGCTCACCTGAGATCACCTGGCATGTGGCCTGTCCTTTGCCCATCTCCAGCCTGTCAAACTTCTCCCTCAACTGAGTGGCTGTGATAGCAGTCAGGTATTTCCATTCCCCTGACTCATCGCAGGTGGCTGGCATCATCATCACAGGGGAATGGAAGCCCTGGGACAAGATCAGTGGGAACCTGACCTCTGCAGCTTTTACAGTGCCCTTGAGAGATAGGGTGTTTGACTGCCGAGGTCCCTTCTTCTCTCTGCATCAGCTTCTCCGACGGGACCTCTTGGGCCTTTGGTCTCACTCTGGCCGCAAGGACTGCAGTCTCCACCTGGGCAGCAACTTGCGCTCCATCCACTGCCACCGCTGAGGCTCAAGATTAACTTCCCTTTCTTTTCCATCTCTGTGATCTTCCCTGAGTCTTTATCGTCCTTCTAGAGGCTAGGTAGGCGACCGGAGCTCAGGTTTGGAGGTTTTTTGTAGTCTTGGATTAATGTCATAGTTCCGATAGATGAGACCAGTAGAAATAAGAACTCCGAGGCAATTGCTTTCCTCAAAGGACACATTTATTGGCTACATAGTATCGGCACAAAGGTGAACCCCCTCAATGGTTACAGAGTAAAAGTTGAATTCCCCACCCCTGCAGTGTGTCATAAACCACAATCCCCAATTAACTACTTTGGTGGGCTTTCTAACGGTAACTTCAGCCCGTCAAACACTTAGGTAACTTGACTTTGGTTCCCACAGAACAATTTATTGTTATGTCTAAACTAAAAGAATACATCTCCCCCCTCCCAATACTGTGGCAACCGAGAACGAAACAAAGATAGCTGCCGGCAAATCCGGCAAAGGTTGACATTTTGCTTACAGTAAAGAGGGAAAAGAATTAAAACACATCAAGGAAGCCTTCAGAACTTGTGGTTACCCCAATTGGGCCTCCATCAAGTCCAGAAAAAGACCCAGAAGAAGCTCTTCCATAACAGACAAAGAAGGGAACAAGGAATAGAATAGAATAGAAATAGAATAGAATAGAATGGAATAGGACCTTGGAGGTCTTCTAGTCCAGGGCTTTTCAACCTTTTCACCCATTGTACCACTTTTAGGATATGGCAATATCTGAGTACCACCAGTCGCCTAGCAAGGTGTCAAAAACTTGATGACCAAAAAAAAAAAAAAGGAAAAAAGTGATAAAGTACAGGTAGTCCTCGACTTACAACAGTTCGCTTAATGACTGTTCGAAGTTATAATGGCACTGAAAAAAGTGCCTCCCAAGCCACAGTCGAGCAAGACACCTCCTGCCCACCCGGCGGCACTCTTCCTTCTGTTCGAGGTTTTCATTGTTGTGAGCATTTCTGTTGGGGATTGGCAGCGGAGGTGGGGTGGGGGGTGTTTGGTTTTTATTCCACCTATCTGCTGGGTGGTTGCAGCAGGTTTTGGTCACTTCACATGACCCTGAGACACTGTGACCATCATAAATATGAATCAGTTGCCAAGCATCTGAATGTAAATCACAAGACCCTGGAGATGCTGCAACATTCCAGCTGATCGGCGCTTCTTCTGGGCTCAGCAGAAGTGCCAGGATCAGCACCGAGCTCCAGCTGGAGCCTGGCGCTGATCCTGGCGCTTCCACTGAGCCCTGACAGCCCCAAAGAAGTGCCGATCAGCTGGAAAGTGGCACTGATCCTGGTGGTTCCGCTGAGCCCTGACAGCCCTGCAACTCCAGCCATCTCTCGCTCAGGCTTGTACGGTGCTGCCACCGGTTCAGCTCATTCCCCTCTCCCGCTACCACTTTTCTAGGATGGTCGCGTACCACCTGCCAGGTGCCAATGTACCACAGGTGGTA
>NW_015386989.1:149067-152079 GCF_001527695.2 Protobothrops mucrosquamatus
CATCCCTCTGCTCAAGCAGGAGAGCCTGTACCATTTCAAATAAGTGACTGTCTAGTCTCTTCTTAAAAACCTCCATAGAGGTTTTATTCCATCACATAGAACAATTCCAACTATACAATGTAGTTTATCACTGGCTGGAAAAAAGGAGTAGAGATTAGGAATTCAATGTGTATTATTAAGTAAAAAATGGTCCCAGACAACATGTTGTTTATTAAGCACGTATGATTTGTAAAAATAGAAAATTAATAAAATATTATTATTTAAAAAGAGATCTTGTTGGATCCTGAGCTTGTCTTCTGGAGTGTTGGCTATTCCTGCCAGTTTAGTGTAATCTGCAAATTTGATGAGTTCCCCTTCTATTCCCTCATCTAAGTCATTTATTTATTTTTTATAAGTGTTTTATTCATTTTCTATTATTACAAATCATAATGGCTTAGTAAACAACATGATGTCCAGGTTCATTTGTTACTCAATATTGCATCTTAATTTCTTTAATATAAATCTATTCAATGCTACACAATCCAGTGTTTTGCCCCCCTGATCCTCTCTTCTTCCCGTAGTGTTTTCATTTTCCCAACATTGAACAAATACAATTCTTACTATTATTAATACATACAAAATTAAATATACCCATCCTCTTCATATTTTTCTAATGTTATACAAATAACAGTAATAATTTATAACCCCTTTTCTAACCACTTTATATTTTAATTGTATTTGCAATTAAAGTCTCCTTATTCAATGTCCTGTTTTTCAAGCTCTTATTTAAGTTTAATTTCCCATTGGTATTCAAAATATCTTTGTCAGTTAAGTTTTTCTCAAAGTTAGTTACATTTGTGTAGCCGAAAATTTCATTTATACAAGCCATCCTAGTGTTTTAATAATTCCCACATCAAAAAAACAGTGCTATTCTAATTATAAATCACCTTTCTTATTATAAAAATCTGTTTATACCTATGAGTTATCTATTCTTTTGATCATATTCAAACAAATATTGGATCATATAATACCCCATCTGGTAAGTCAGATCTTCTGTTTTTTTAGTCTTAACTCTAGCTTTTTTCCTTTGCCAATTAGTTTTCCAGGCCAAAGTTATTAAATCACCAAAAATTCTTCCTGTTTTTGTAAATATTACTTGGAATGGGAAAAACAATTTAAGTAGGGTATTTTTGAGGGGGAATTCTGCCCAGTAACAGTCATTAAACACTTCCCACTTTCCTTCTCCCTCAGCGTTTTTCATTTTTTGTCTCCCAATTTCTGGCATTTCCCCTAACAGCTTTATGATCTGTTTTTTAAAATCTTCTTCCTTATTCTCATTTATATTTTGAAAACCTAAAAAATAGGGTGCCTTTTCCATTTCTGTTGTTGTACCTAAGTCTTACAGATTTTTATTTGTCTGTGCCAATTTATGTTTCCCTTCTTTTATATCTTGCATCTTTGGATCAATTTCCTCTGATTCATCTTCTGTTTTCTGACTTATTTGTTCATTTTTGGTAATCGTTTTCTGGAAACTTTCTAGTTGCAAGTTTAAGTTAGAGATTTGCTCATTTATATTATCAAAATTGTTTTTAATCTCATCATGGTTTCTTCTTGCATCTTCTTTATGTGAAATAATTGTCTCCTGAATTAATTGTAGCATAAAATGTATATTTCCTTCTAGAAAATATTTACTTCTTCTTGAGGGGTCACTCCTACAGATCCCTCGTACTCCTTGGCTGGGGCTTCAGATGGGGGTATTAAATATGTTCTCCTACCACTGTTGGCTAGATATAAAGGATCCATTTTATTCCCACCCCTCCAGATATTCTGTCAGAACTGTTGTGATCCCCAAATACTAGTTTTGTATAATACCACCAATTTTAATGTCCATGGAACAAAGTCTCATCTAGTTCTTCTGGTCTTTATATTCCAGTAGGTTCCAGGATAAAAGTCCACCATTGAAAGCAATATTTTGTAATAGACCTTCTGCTCAGGCGTCCAGAAATTGTCAATTGGCCGAAGTTTGCAATCCAAAGTATTCAAAATATTCAATCACCCTAAAAACAATCCAAAAGCCTCCCCCAGACAAACGTAGCCAGAAGTCAAATTTTCCTCTTTCCAAATAGTTCTTAAAAGTCAGAGCTCAGTATATGTTTATAATCCAAGGTCAACAGGTTTCAAAACAATTAAGTTTTTACACTGTAGTAAGTGTACCAAAATATTTTTCTCTGTTGCCAGCTGTTTTCTGTTGAGTTAAAAGTCACCAAACAACAAAGAAGCTAGGTTGTTATCTATTTCTAGGCTTCTTGCCAAGTCTGCATCAGTCATTGCAGCTGTGGTGTTATACTCTAACCCACCACTAGATGTCATTCAATATCCATTTTCCGACTCTTAAAACAGAAGGTTGATTTCTTGTATTTCACCCCAGTATTCTTTCAGAGAGAAAATCTTAACAATTTTCTCAAGTCTCAAATTTATCAAAACTATAGCTTTATATTACTTCCATTTCAGTGTTAAATATTTCTGTCCCCCATAGAAAAATTAAAATGCCACTTCCATTCCTCTGGAAGGGTGGGGCTACTATTTCCTCCCTTCTCGCATTTGGAGGTTTTTAGCTTCTTGGGAGCCTTTTCCAGGAAATCCAGTTGTAAAATAGTAAAGAAAGGATCAATATTCTCACCCTGTTCCAAACACGCTGTTTACAATCTGCTAATTAGTGCTTTCTTTCTTCGGTTGTCAGTAGGTGGCGGCTGGCCACAGGAATGCAGCCAGTCTTTCCCTGCCGGTTCGGACGGCTTTCCTAGGATTTATTTATTTATTAAATTTATATACCGCCTGTTGTGGCTCCGTCCGGTGGGTCCCTCTCATCAGAGGAGGAAGGCTCTGAACATGACGGAGAGGAGATGGCTAGGCCTCTCTCTCCCGGCCCTTCCCCTCTGGTGCAGCCTTCGGTGCCTTCCGACAGCGAGGAGTTTGGCCAGGAGCCCGGTGTTTCTGGGATTGGCCAGGAGCCCGGTGTTTCTGGGATTGGCC
>NW_015386989.1:153044-161727 GCF_001527695.2 Protobothrops mucrosquamatus
GCAACTGGCGTATCAGGCGAGCCTGATGAAAAGCCCCCCTGGCCACGGCCGTCACATGATCGTCTAAAGACAGCCGAGCATCCAGGAGGACGCCCAGGTTGCGAGCCCTCTCCGCGGGGGCTAATGACTCGCCCCCGATAGCCAGAGATGGAACCAACTGGCTATGACGTGACGCCGGATGAATCTCTCTGTGATCTCTCCGTGATCGATGAGGCACTCCTCCTTCTTTATCGCCTCTCTGGGGCAATTTTAGGCCCTTTTAGGCCCCCAGCAGGGCAAAATTGGGCGCAGAAGACAGAGTCCTGCCTTCCTGCATATGTATAGCTACGACACCAAACCGGAAGTCTCATCTAAGTCATTTATGAAGATATTGAAGAGTACTGGGCCTAAGACGGAGTCTTGTGGTACCCCACTACTTACTTCTCTCCATGTGGATGTAGTACCATCAAGGAATACTTGTTGAGTACGGTTTGTTAGCCAGCTATAAATCCATCTGGTGGTGATGTTGTCTGTTCCACATTTTTCTAGCTTACCAAGAAATAGGTTGTGGTCTACTTTGTCAAATGCCTTACTGAAATCTAAGTATACCATGTCCACAGCATTTCGCTGGTCTACTAATTTAGTCACTTTATCAAATGAAGCAATGTTGTTATTCGATATGTTGCAGAAATATCTGAAAAGCTCAGGAATAGCTGAAGAGCACACAACATACATGCACACTTTAAACCGAAAAATACACTAAGGCAGAAGCTTGTCTACCCCATGGATAAAACACACAGACACAAACTGAGCTATGTGATATATACAATACAATGCACTGAGACACGTACAGATCTGTACATTGGAGAAACAAAACAACTACTTCACAAATGCATGGCACAAAATAGGAGAACACATCAGGACAAGATTCAATCGTCTATCTGCATTTGAAAGACAAATGTCACTCTTTTGATGACACAGTCCACATTCTGGACAGATAGGACAACTGGTTTGAAAGAAGGATCAAAAAGATCATCTACGTTACAGGCTGAATAGCCCTCTCTCAACAGAGGGGGAGGGATATGACACCACCTGTCTACAACACAGTCTTTTCAGCAGTCCCAAGAAGTTTCCACACTCTGATTCAGGTGACCCTGAAGGCACAGATAAACCCCAAGTAGCCTCAATGACTTTTAGAGAGAGTGCTAATGAACAGATGACTGCAAGTAATATAAATCTTTCCATTCCCCCAACCATTCAGTCACAACTGAAGAAGCTTCATGGATGAGAAGTGAAACACCTTCAAGAAAAAAACAAAGACAGTTCAGTTGCCTTTTGAAACGTCACCTTTGGGAGGATCGGGTCAGAATAATTCTTTCATATCTGGTGGCAATGCTGTAAAGCTCAATAATTCTGAAAAACAATCAGAAAACGTCACAATGAAATAAAGTTTAAAAGTTAAATTTTCTTTTCCATCCACGATATTCTTATTCTGCCTCTAAACTGTATACAGGTAGTCCACAAGTTACAACAGTTCATTTAGTGACCATTTGAAGTTACGTCCCTGAAAAAAGTGATGACCGTTTTTCGCACGACCAATCCAGCATCCCCATGGTCACCTCATCAAAATTCAGATGCTTGGCAACTGACTCATATTTATGATGGTTGCAGTGTCCCAGGGTCATGTGATCACCTTTTGCAACATTATGACAAACCAAGTCAATGGGGAAGCCAGATTCACTTAACAACCATGTTATTAATTTAACAACTGCAAACAAATGTGACAAGAAAAGTCATAAAAGGGGGCAAAACTCACTTAGCAAATGTTTCACTTAGCAACAGTTGTGACTGTAAGTTGAGAACTACCTGTATTATTTAAAAACAGTAGCTTTGAAAGGGACCTTGGAGTCCTAGTGGAAAATCACTTGACTATGAGCCAGCAGTGTGCAGCAGCCGCCAAAAAAGCTAATACAATCCTGGGTTGTATAAACAGAGGCATATAATCAAGATCACACGAAGTATTAGTATCGCTTTATAAAACTTTAGTAAGACCACACCTGGAATACTGCAGCCAAGTTGGGTCACCCTATCACAAAAAAGATGTTGAGAATTTGGAAAAAAAATTCAGAGAAGAGAAACTAAGATGATTAAAGGTCTGGAGACCAAAACATACAAAGAACAGCTGCAGGACTTGAGTTTGGCTAGTCCAGGGGTAGGCAACCTTGGCTCAGGAATTCTGTGAGTTGAAGCCCACGAGTTAAAAAAGAGCCAAGGTTGCCTACCCCTGGGCTAGTCTAAAGAAAAGAAGAAATAGGGGACACATGATAGCAGTGTGCCAGTATCTCAGGGGCTGCCACAAAGAAGAGAGGGGTCACGTTATTCTCCAAAGCAACAGAGGGCAGGACAAGAAAATGGTTGGAAACTGATCAAAAAGAGAAGCAACCTCGAATTAAGGAGAAACTTATTCTATTCTATTCCCACAAAAGTATATTGTACATGTTAACCGCTGCAATGAAACCTAATCTTTTTTATTGGAGAAAAATTGATCCCTTGTATTGAAGAATGATTAAGTTGTAGAAGTTTGCTCTGATATCTAAAATAACAAGATAAATTTATATATATTTGAAATATTAGCAGTTTTGCTGTAAAATTTAGGAGCCCGATGCTCTCTTTGTGCCAATGCAAGTCTTGCATTAAGACTTAGACATGTAAATGATCCACTACTAGTAAAAAGTCTGTGTTTATCTGAAAACAAGTCATTCTGACCACAACCATAAAAGCTGAGCTGGAAAGCCATCTAGCCCCATCGCTTCTTGGTGCAAGATTTGCGGTATCATTTCAGATGATTATTCAGCCTCTTTGAAAACACCCGAAGAACAGATTCCTTCTGTGGCAACCTATTCCATGGTTGGTAGATCTTAATCACCAGAAAACTCTTCCTCATAGTCCTAAACATGACTTGTTTGGTTTGAGTTTATTTCTTACAAAATGTATATCCTGTTCTCATTTGCAAATTCAGTGAGTTGTGTGAATCCCAGTGTTGTAATTTTTAAATTTGTGGTTTATGGCATAAGGGGCAGCCCGAGGCCCCAGGGCTGCCCATTGTTTTGCAGTCTTGGAATAGCCACCAAGCCTATATGAAAACTGACTGCACAGTACCTTATTACCTTTTACCAGACCTGCAAAACCAGTCCTTAAGGCTCCTGGGCACACCCCCGACCATTTTCGAGGGGCAACCCCTGGGTCAAGCAAAGTGAGATGGGCACCACCTAAATTTGATAAATAAATAAAATATAAATAAATACGGTTGTGTTCCCCACTGAGAGCAACTAGGCCTAGCAGAGAACTTGTCTAACGGGCGGCCACCCGCCTTTTTTGAGCAGTCAGGGAGAAAGAACTCTGCGCGTGGGCAGGAGCTCTGCTCTCCAGCCATTCACAAGTTCGCCCAGCCCGCAGTTTGGGGCCGGGGAAGCAGCCTCGCGCGCCTTCCTTCGGGGCCGCCGCGGGGCTCCCCGAGCCTCCTTCGCTCCTCCCGCCACTCCCCAGCCTGGGCTACGTCGTGGCAAGGACAACCGGGCCCGCCCCCCCGATTTGGGCTGAGGGGCCGCCGCCGCAGTCTAGCCTCCGCGGCCGATCCCTGGCGCGCCCCGGCCATCGACGCCTCGCCCCTCGGTGCGGCGGGTCCGGCTCAGGGCCGCCAGCCTGGGCAAAGCGGCCAGGCCTCCCCCACCCGCGCGCCGCACAGGGAGGGGCCGGCGAGCGAGCGAGCGAGCGGGCGAGCGGCCGACCCACCTGCCCCGGTCCCAGCTGTCGGCGAAGGCGCCCCCTCCCCGCGAGCACCGCCTCCCGGCCCGCGCGGACCAATCAGCGCTTCCCTGGGGGAGCGGAGGATGGCTGGGGGGCTCCCCAGGAAGTGCAGGTTTTGCGCGCGCCAGGCTGGTTCTCCGGCCGGAAGGGGGCGGCCCCGGCGGGCGCTCCTCTTTCCCGCCGCCAAGCGGAGCGGAGGGGGCGAGCGATGGAGGGCGAGCGGGAGCTGTACGGCATCGAGGACGAGTTCGAGGCGCAGTTCGCCGACGAGCTGGAGGTCCTGGCGGAGCTGGAAGGTGGGCAGAGCGGGGGAGGCCGCGAGGGCGTGATGCGCTAACGCCGCCTCTTCGGGACTCGGGGACAAAACCCGACGCGCCCCGAAGAGGGACGAGCTGCAGAGGCCCGGGGCGGAGGTGGGGAGAGGGCTCGTACGAGGGACTCTGCCGCCTCCCAGGACGAGAAGTTCTCCGCTCGGGGAAGGCGCTGCCGGCTCCCCACGGCGAAGGGAGGCGGGGCCGTCCCGGCTTGCAGCTCTGGGGCTGCAGCTTCCCCTTTATCTGGGCCCTTCGTGAGCAGCTCAGCAAATGCCCGCCGCATCTCTGCTGCCATCCCGAGGTGCCCTGGATCTCGGCAGCCCGGGTGCCTTGGAAAAGGCTCCCAGAATGCCACCTCGAGCCAATTCCTGTTTTAAAAAAACCCAAACGGATTCAGCTCTCACTCCAGGCATCAATGACCAGGCTCAAGTTGTCCTGCTTCGGACATGCGAAGACCCAGCTCTCTGGAGATGCTGGGAAAGGCGGACAGAGAGGCAGAAAAGTGGATGGACTCAATTGCAGTGGTAGTGAATGCACCGTGGGAAGACCAGAGGGGACACAGATCATCCCTGGGAAAATCTCATCTGTCTCAGTTATGGCTGTCAGTGACCTGAAAGCAATTAATGGTCTCCCTTTTCTAATTATCTACCATATGTCCTGACTAGAGGGTATTTCCATGCATATCAGTTGAGAGTACTGTTCTCTATAAGAGCGTACAAGCAAACTTTTCATCTTACTTGGGCTAGATGAAATGGTTTTGAGACCAGATTTGGCCCATGTAATCTATCGTTGCCTAAACCGTGGCATGGTCGAGGAATATGAATTGGTTTGCTCAACCCAGCTGGAGATTTGTTTCAACATGTGAATTGTTTGACTGCTGTCCTATTCTTTGCAGGTCCAACCCTAGCAGTAGGATGCAATAAGGTCTCAAAGTTCCGAAGCCAAAAGCGCACATTTGAAGAGGCGCTCTCTGCTGGGGACCTCCATTTTTGTCTGGAAAAAGATGGCCAAAACCAGGTTTCCCCCAAGAAGACGCTGGGTGAAGGTGACCCAAAATGTGAGGGGCCAGAACACCCCCCAACAATCACAGAAATGGTAGAAGATCATGCAGATCATCTGATCCAGAAGGTTGGCACAGCTCACAGTGAGTTTTAAAGTCCATTGTACAATAAAAGTGACGGTGTTTTGTTTTATCTGCTGATTTACAAAAAGATGGCTGTTACATTTAGAGTTTAATTAAGGAGCTGAAGGCAATTTGACTTTACAGAGGCTGTAGCTATGACATGGACTGCTTGTGCTCTTTGGTGTTGGGGCAAAAGGCAAGATGACATCTTTTGGCAACAGTGCCTTCCCAGATACTTCTTTGGGCCCTTTAAAGAGGAAGTTGGCATGTTGCAAAGCAAACTTTTCAGCCTTGTGGCATAATTTTTTATCCCTCGAGGTGGGATAAACTGGCAGAATTAGTGGCAGAAATTTTTATCCCTCAAGGATTTGGAGTAATTTCAGTCTCCCAAGCATTTCAAACAGTCTAAAAATAAAGGATTTTCCAATTTTAGGGAAGCTGCCAGTAAAGAAGGGAGACAGGATGCTCTCAAAAAGAAAATCCAGGAGTCTGGTACAGCTACTAAAAAGGTCACAGCCAGAGTCCCTGGGAATCATTGGAACTTACCTTTGGATGAAGATGGGGACTCGGTGGAGGAGTAGCATTGAATTGACAGCAAACCCCACCTCTCTCTCATTCCCACTTCCCTACATGCCTGTCTTTTATTGTCATATCGCTGTATCCTCATTGTTTTCTTTTTCATTGTTTATTCTTTCCATTAGAATTTGCTACTGTTATATTTACACTTTTTATTTCTCTGTTTTTATTGTTGTGAGTTGCCTAAAGTAGCCTCACAGTGAAATAGGCAGCAAATAAATTCAACAAAGATTCCCAGAAGAGGTTCAGATTCTCTGACAGGAGACAGAAATACTTGTCTAAACCAGGGATGGATAGCTTTTCTTTGTTGGGGGCTGCAAGGGCATGGCCAGTGGGGTGATGATACTCAAAACATGGACGTGGGCAAAATATTCAAATCCTTAAGCCTTGCAGAGGGTTAAAACTATTTTATTTCTGAAAAATGACAACATTTGGGAAAATCCATTGGAGTTGGGAACGAAAATTTCTGAACTGGCTGATGAATTATAGGGGCTGAGGTCCCGCCCTGCTAGAGAGTACCAGGCTGAGGAAGGCCTATTTACAAATAAAACAGCTATTCTTTGCTCCCTGGCATTCCGACAGCACCAAAACCAAAGCGGCGACGACTTGAAGCTGTGAAAAGGCTGGACTTTGGGCAGCTCAACAGAACTGTCTCTGAAGACTCACCACAAGATAGCTCAGCACCAACTCTTTCTCCTAATGCCCTTTCTGAATACCTGGATGCAAGGTTAGCTCATCAAGACTAACAAAACATGCTCAAGGTGGTCGGTGTTAAAGAGGGTTTTGTTCAGTTGGGCAGCTCAACCAAACCCTCAAAGTCAGAATGATACTAGATCTGCCCTCATAGGAAGTATGAGGAGCTTCCCCAGTTGTTTTTCACCATTGCAGTGGGACATTTGTAAGATCCAAAGGCATCCCAGATAATAAAAATAGTGTCTTTTTCCATCAAAATACATTTTTTAAATAGGACAGTGATAGGATTTGATAGGCTACTGCACTGAGTTACTGTTGACTATTAGATGACAGCGGACAGGTACGAAAGCCATAATGACTGCCATCTAGTGGTTGTCCACCACCTTGCAGTCCAGGTTTGGTAGCCCAAGACTGAGGGAGGATAGTGGGCAGCAAGAGAAGGGTCTGGGAGCACATTACTAAAGGAAGATGAGTTATAAATAAGGTTGTGAAATGTGGTTACAGAAGCATATACCTTCCCTTTGGCACAGAGCATGTGCCTTCCAGATACTTGAAATTACATTACTTTTCATGACCAACCAGATGAGTTATAATCTGGAGACCACTGGAGGAAGCCTGTGTGCTGCCTTTTCAAGGGTTTGGTAAGAGTTGTTCTTCTTTCCCTACTCTAACTGGGTAGGAATCCAAGACCTGATGTCGCAGATCCGGGGGAAATAAGTGACATAGTCCTGCTGCATGACACACCTCCAGGGAAGAAGGAATCCGGGAAGATCCTCAAACGTCCACCCATCCTGCAGGACTACATCAATGTGACCTCTACTAATGGCACACGAGTCTTTATGGTTGTGAAGGAGGATGACATAGCAATGGAGGTACCAATCGAAGAAGGGCTTGAGTTTTTGTGGAAACTCACCATGATCTTTTTCTGCTTGTCTGGAATGGGATGGGACAGGTTTGGAAGTAGGTCACATCCTGCTACGCCTGTTATAGGAATGCTTTGTCTGGTTTTGCAGTTTGCCAGTTCTGTTAGTTGGAAGAGACAGAGACCACTTCACCTTCTGGGTGTCCCATTTGCCTACCTTAAAGAAGAAGTAATGGAAGAGGTACAGTTCTTCTCTACAACCCTCCCCTTCCCCCCAAAGCAGAATCCTGCCTGTGTTCCTTCCCCCTGCCTGGTTCATCTGGCTTTTGGCAAAGATACAGCAGTTTGTATTGTTTGTATACGAAAACGCCAGGTCCAACTTAATGTCAACCATCCCACTCAGTCATCTAGCAAAGAAAGACTCCTGGAATATACTTTACTAAAGCTTAAGTAGTTACAGAAATAGCAAAGCTGGATCTGGCGTTTTCGCATGCAAACAATGCAATTAACTTTTTTTCCCCCCCAGCCATCCCCCTGTTACCAAGTAATGTCCAATTGGGTACTTGGGTATTGTTTGGGTAACAACCGACCTTCAATTCGTGGGCTTTCCAGCTCTGCATGCCTGGGGCTGGCTGTTGCTTCTCACGCTTCTGGCCAGCACAGCTTGGTTTCCATCCCTCCCCGAATTCCTCCCTGCATTCCCATCCCCTCTTCCCTCCCTCCCACCCACCCATCCCCCTTGCTAATGTCAGGCAATCAGCTTGCGATGCTTGGCTAGCAGAAAGGCAGCCATGACAGTAACTTTATTTTTAAATCAGTGTGGTATAAATTCAAACCTGCTTAATTATAATAAAATTCAACTGCGAAATATTTAACAAAATAAACATGCAATAAAACATCAATATTATTACATTTTAAAAACTCCAGGCTCACAAGGAGTCCTGCACAGTTTACTTGCAGCCATGAAGAGGGCTTGCTGAGCAGAGTTCTGTCTCAGCCTCACTGCACCCACGCCCAAAATCCCTGCTGCTGCTGCAGTTACGCTGAGGCAATGAGCTTGTCTCTCTTTCCTGGACAGCAGCAGAACCTACCAATTCTTAAAAAGGATCTGGTCTTTCAGAAAAAATAAGTACCCGTATATACTCGAGTATAAGTCGACCCGACTATAAGCCGAGGGACCTATTTTTCCACAAAGAACTGGGAAAAAATGGTGACTCGAGTATAAGCCGAGGGGGCATTTTTCAGCACACACATTTTTCCGCCTGGGCTAATCGGCCTCTTTGCAACCCCACCCCTCTGGTAACCGCGCGATTGTAGCACTTTGCACAA
>NW_015386989.1:162721-191125 GCF_001527695.2 Protobothrops mucrosquamatus
TGGCGGCAATGAGCTGGGCGGCGGCGGCGTTCGGCTGCCGGTCCCAGCCGCCCAGCTCATTGCCGCCGCCGCCCAGCGTGTTCCTGCCGCCGCAGCCGCCCAGCTCATTGCCGCCGCCAGCCGGGGCATAATACGGTAAATAAATACGAGCGTAGGGGATCCGCGCGTGAACGAAGCCCCACTCCCCCGCCCCTTTTGCTTTCGCTCCCGAGCCGGCGCTTTTGAAAAGGGCTTGACTCCAGCCTGGGATTCGGAGCGGGAGACGCCGCCGCTGCTGCTGCTGCCCGCGCTGCTGTGGACTTACAATATCCGAGCAAAAGACTTTGCAAAAGACCACCCCGCCAAGGGGGAAAGGCGGGCAGTTGGGCACCGTCTTCCTTCGGCGTCTCTTTAAACGGTGCTCAGATATTGTAAGTCCACAAAGAACTGGGAAAAAATGGTGGCTCGAGTATAAGCCGAGGGGGGCATTTTTCAGCTCAAAAAATGGGCTGAAAAACTCGGCTTATACTCGAGTATATACGGTATTCTTTTTTATTTCCATTTTTATGTCTCCCAGTAGCCATAGGTTCTAGACTGCCCATGATACCAAAAAATATTTTCAGTAGTTTGCCTTGTGGTCTCAATGTCTTTTGCAGAGGTTCTTTTCATTTTGTGGACAGACCGCTCTGTTCCAGTCTCCCCTCAGACACCAATTTTCATATTAGGTCCAGTAATTTGTCCTTAAATCCATTAAAAATGTTACTTTTTTATAATAATAATAATAATAATAATAATAATAATAATAATAATAATAATAATAATAATAATAATAAAGTTGGAAGGGACCTCGGAGGTCATCTAGTCCAACCTCCTGCTCAGGCAGGAAACCCTATACCATTTCGGACAAATGGCTGTCTGTCCAGTCTCTTCTTAAAAACTTCCAGTGTTGGAGCATTCACCACTTCTGGAGGCAGGTTGTTCCAATGGTTAATTCTTCTCACTGTCAGGAAGTTTCTCCTTAGTTCTAGGTTGCTTCTCTCTTTGGTTAGTTTCCACCCGTTGCTTCTTGTCCTGCCTTCAGGGGCTTTGGAGAATAGCTTGACTCCCTCTTCTTTGTGGCTGCCCCGAGATATTGGAAGACTGCTATCATGTCCTCCCTCGTCCTTCTCTTCATTAAACTAGACATACCCAATTCCAGCAGCCGTTCCTTATATGCTTTAGCCTCCAGTCCCCTAATCATCTTTGTTGCTCTTCTCTGTACTCTTTCTAGAGTCTCAACATCTTTTTTACATCGTGGTGACCAAAACTGGATGCAGTATTCCAAGTGTGGCCTTACCAAGGCATTGTAAAGTGGTATTAATACTTCACGTGATCTTGATTCTATCCCTCTGTTAATGCAGCCCAGCACTGTGTTGGCTTTTTTGACAGCTGCAGCACACGGCTGGCTCCTATTTAAGTGATTGTCCACTAGGACTCCAAGATCCCTCTCGCAGTTGGTGCATAAATATGTCTTAACTCCCATTTAAATTAACTTGCATCCCCATTTAGCTACCATAATTGTCAGCCAATATCAATTCTGGTTATAACTGGGTAGAATGGCCCCAGGGGAAGATAGGTGGCAAATAAATTTAACAAATATACAAAACATCATTTTAAAGTTTTTTTTGTATATCAGTTATTATTCCTATCAATAAAAAGAAGAAAGTGTTTTTTAATATCAATATACAGCCCCAGGGAAATTTGTGTTGCCTCCATTTCTACTTCGCTGAAGTTAAAAAACACTGCAGTAGAGTTTTTTCCCAAGCTTTTTCAGATTGTGGAACTTGCTTCTTTCAAGCAAAAAATCCTCTAACCATGAGACACAGTCTAGTGTTAAAAAACTGGCAGTAAAATGTTCCCTGTCAGGTGACTATTAATTCCATAGCAGTTAATCCCACATGTCAACAGCAGCATTACTGCAACATGAGTGTTATGGATTCTGTTAATTAATATCTATGTAGTTCCCATTTATACCTGATGCAGACAGGCAGTCAGTGGGATAGATAATTCATTTCATTGGAGAACATAGCGCATCCAACCCTCTCGCTTCTCTTCTGATTGGAGAGACTTCGAAGTGAAGGCGGGTCCTGAGGATTCTACTTGGTATGTTAATTTTCATGGCTATCCACCCAAGGATGATAAAAAATTCTCTTTTTTAGCAAGACTTGCTAAGGATAAAAAATGTAATTTAATTGGCTTTCATTTAGCCACGTCGCTTACCCAAAATTACATGTATCTGAAAATTGTATCAGATGATCAATCTGCAGAATTCACTTATTGACAATAAATGTGATAGTCACAATCTGTTTATGCAAATTTATATGCAAAAAGTTATTTGAATTTTATAAAATGGATTCCCCAGTTACTATCCCAGAAAATTTCTCCAGTATAAGTATAAAATAAAACTGTTGTATTTGCAAAATGAATATTTCAAATGTACAAAAATTGAAACTTGTATTTCCCAATTATTTTGGAGATTCATTGGCACCGTGATCTTGATTCTATCCCTCTGTTAATGCAGCCTAGCACTGAGTTGGCTTTTTTGGCAGCTGTAGCACACTGCTGTAGCACACTGCTGGCTCATATTTAAGTGATTGTCCACTAGGACTCCAAGATCCCTCTCACAGTTACTACTATTGAGCAAGGTACCCCCTATACTATACCTATATATTTGGTTTTTCTTGCCTAAATGTAGAACCAATAGGATACTTGAAAACTGTTATTCCTATATTATCCAGATAAGATCCCTGCTTAGATAATGAAGATGTGGCATTTGGATCATAGAGGATAAATATCTCAATTTCTTATTTTGTGATTGAATTTTCACTTTGCACAAAGCCAGCATGTAGTTTTTTTCAGCTTAGTCCAACATGTCAACGCAAGCATAAGCAAGTAAACCATGACTTAGCAAATTGTATGAACTAGGGTAATATAGCTGAACAAACCATGATTAATAGCCATAATTTAGCAAAATTTTATATGGAGAGCTATGACATTTGGGGTGCACAAATCCAGATGGCAACTAATTAATAGTCAGAAAATTGCTACTTTCTAGTTTGGATTCCTCTCAGCTTATATCTAGTAGCTCATTTACATGTAAATCTAGCATTCCTGACTTTATCCTCTGTATTTCAGCGCCGGAAGCAGATCCTTGAGTCTTCAGAGCAGTTGATGGAAGTTTTGAGCAGGTAAGCATCATAGCTCCTCTTCAGGTGGCCCAAGGAATCCCTTTGCCAAGTGAGATCCATGGTCTATCGCAGACACTCCGCTTTCATGACCTGATGCCTTCCAGCTATTCTGGGCTTTCAACTCCTGTCACTTCTAAAGAACAACACCACAAGATAGTCAAAGTTCTTATTTGAGTATATAAGTTGTGCTCTTAATTTCACAGGTTATTGTCTTTGATAATAGCTTTCCCCATTTTTTACTTTTTAAAAAATGGCAATGAATTCTAAGCTTGAGAAGGAAAGTTACATTTTCCAAGGTGAAATCCAGACCCTTTTGCTGAACTGCCAAACTCATGCCTGGGTTTTCAGGCTGTAAGCCCCTATGGATAACTAACTTGATTTTCGGGTTCATACAGTATGTTCCATGAGGCTTCAATGAAGTGAGCTCATCTGTGGTTGAGGACCACCCAATGAATATTAAAATTTGATCTCAAGAAAAAGGGAGGTTGGATGGTTAGTACTTGGATAAGAGATTCCAGAGGAAATCCCAGAGCTGTGTCTAGACCGGAAGGATGAAAAGCATTCCAGGAAGACGTCAGTAGCAAATCACTTTCATAATGCTGTGAAAGTGTGTATATGTAGCTTCCAGGAGTCGAGCTTGAGTCAAGAGGTTCTTTAATTTTGTACTTCCAGCCTTGTGGAATTTCCAGCTTCCCTTTTCCAGCTGCTGCTTATTGGCTCTTTCACCAGGCAGTCTATGGGATAAAGAAATTCTGCTTTAAATTTTTTATTAGTTTATCAAAATATAAAATACAAAGAGAATGAAAATAATGGGAAACTAGGGGAGGAAAGGGCGTAAAGGAGAAAATGTAGGATAGAAGGGGAAAAGGAAAAAAGGCATTGATTCTGACTCTTTTTAGCACAGTAGAAGATAATATTACAGCTTCAGCTTTTTGCTTTTACACAATAATGTATACTAGCCACTTCTATAACAACAAATCTATCTAGTCAGCAAAACCAAAATCAAAGTTTCATTTTTTCCATCACAAATACCTGTCCTATTTGGTTGCTGTGTCAAACCAAACAGTTAGAAGTACAAATGACATCGGGTCTGCCATTTGTACCTCTATAACTGTCTGGTTTGATACAGCAACCAAACAGGACAGGTATAGATTTCAATGGATAGTTACGACTGCAGAAAAAACAATCACAGCCAGCCTGCCAGTGTACAAGCCAGAAAGAGGGCTGTGGAAGTATCTACAGACTTCTCACATCCTGGAAATAAACTGTTTCAACTCCTCCCCTCCGGACGCCGCTATAGGGCATTGCATGCCAAAAAAACAAGACTCAGTTTTCCCCCCATACCATCACTCTGCTGAACACTTAAGTCTCTCCGTGCTGTCTTGGGCCTAAGGAGACCTAATCTGTAGTAGGACTGTATTACTATCATCCTTCTCACCTTTCCTATTACCTACTCCTGTTGGTATCTTATGACTATCACTAGTTGGTTGTATCTTATGATTTATGATTTTATCATTTTGTTGCTTGCATGTATACTGAGAGCTTCTGCACTGGAGACAAATTTCTTGTGTGTTCAATCTCACTTGGCCAATAAAGAATATTCTACTCTTAAAAAATATATATATCCAGAAGTTGTTTCCAAATGGAAACAAAAATAGATATGTTCTTTTCTTTGAATAACACAATCAATTTAATCATCTCTACTTTTTTTCCTTGCTGTGGGAAATATTTATTTCTATTTATGCTTATTAACCTTTATAGACATTTATATTAACATAATTTACTATACTCTCAGATTGTTTAACCTTAAAGGGTGAAAAACATTTTTACATCCATTTTAAAACTCTAAACTTTTCTTTAAAAATATTTCTAAAATCAATAAATTCTAATACATCTTTTTTACTTTCCTTTAACATTAATACTTTCAAATTCACCTTTAATAATATTTTACAAACTTTAGGAATTAATCAAGCATATATGAAAAAAAACTCAAACCCACTTCAGACTTCAAACACAAAGCTACATTACATTTTTATTTCAAAACTTATAAAAATCCATCCTGAGTTCAATTATTAAATTTAAGTCACTCCTTCCAGCTTATCCTCACAGAATAAAATATTTTTCTTTTCTTGAATGTCTATTAAGTCTCTTTTTCTCAGTAAATTCTCAACTTTGTTAATATCCATGAAGAAAAAATCCCAAAGTTATCTTCTTGAGAATTTTAGATTTGCTTGGAGCTATAATAATAATAATAGTAATAGTAATAATAATAATAACTTCCATCCTGCGATGATATCTGTAATAACATCAAACATCCATATCTGCCAATCCCAGGTCCTTGGTAAGCACTCGATAGGTAGACAGAATGCCAAATCCAGTCTGAACATCTGGCTGACTGTGCGATGATCCATAATAATAATAATAATAATAATAATAATAATAATAATAATAAAGTTGGAAGGAACCTTGGAGGTCATCTAGTCCAACCCCCTGCTCAGGCAGGAAACCCTATACCATTTCGGACAAATGGCTGTCCAGTCTCTTCTTAAAAACTTCCATGTTGGAGCATTCACCGCTTCTGGAGGCAGGTTGTTTCACTGGTTAATTGTTCTCATTGTCAGGAAGTTTCTCCTCAGTTCTAGGTTGCTTTTCTCCTTGATTAGTTTCCATCCATTGCTTCTTGTCCTGCCTTCAGGCGCTTTGGAGAATAGCTTGACCCCCAATTCTTCTTTGTGGCAGCCCCTGAGATATTGGAATACTGCTATCATGTCCCCCCTCGTCCTTCTCTTCATTAAACTACCCAATTCCAGCAACTGTTCCTTATATGTTTTAGCCTCCAGTCCCCTTTGTTGCTCTTCTCTGTACTCTTTCTAGAGTCTCAACATCTTTTTTACATCGTGGTGACCAAAACTGGTTGCAGTATTCCAAGTGTAGCCTTACCAAGGCATTGTAAAATGGTATTAGTACTTCGTGTGATCTTGATTCTATCCCTCTGTTAATGCAGCCTAGCACTGAGTTGGCTTTTTTGGCAGCTGCAGCACACTGCTGGCTCATATTTAAGTGATTGTCCACTAGGACTCCAAGATCCCTCTCACAGTTACTACTGTTGAGCAAGGTACCCCCTATACTATACCTGTACATTTGTTTTTTCTTGCCTAAATGTAGAACCTTACTTTTTTCACCATTGAATTTCATTTTGTTAGATAGCACCCAGTGTTCAAATCTGTCCAGATCCTCCTGTATCCTAAGCCTGTCTTCTAGAGTGTTGGCTATTCCTGCCAGCTTGGTGTCGTCTGCAAATTTGATGAGTTCCCCATCTATCCCCTCATCCAAATCGTTGATGAAGATGTTGAAGAGCACTGGGCCCAGAACAGAGCCCTGGGGCACCCCACTACACACTTCCCTCCATATAGATGCGGTTCCATTGAGGACCACATGCTGAGTATGGCCGGTCAGCCAGCTACAAATCCATCTGGTGGTGATGCTGTCTAACCCACATTTTTCTATCTTGTCAAGTAGTAGGTTGTGATCTACTTTATCAAATGTCTTACTGAAGTCCAAGTAAATTATATCCACAGCATTCCTCTGATCCACTAATTTTGTCACTTGGTCAAAAAATGCAATAAGATTTGTCTGGCATGATCTGTTTTTGACAAACCCATGTTGGCTTTTAGTAATGACTTTGTTTGCCTCTAGGTGTTCGCTGATTCGTTGTTTGATTATCTTTTCCAGAATCTTCCCAGATATTGAGGTCAGGCCGATAGGTCTGTAGTTTCCTGGATCCATTTTTTTTCCTTTTTTGAAGATGGGAACTACATCAGCTGTTTTCCAGTCCTCCGGTAGTTCCCCAGTGCTCCATGATCTTTGAAAAATATAATTCAGTGGTTCTGAGATCACACCTGCCAGTTCCTTGAGAACCTTGGGGTGTAATCCATCTGGTCCTGGTGATTTGAACTCGTCTAGGCTGGACAGGTGCTCACTTACCATTTTCTTGCCTATCTTAACTTGTGTTTCTGTTCTGTTTTTTATGGCACTATTTTTGATAGGTTGGTCTGTTTTTTCCCTTTGTGTAAAGACAGATGCAAAAAACGAATTAAATAGTTCTGCTTTCCCCCTGTTGCTTGTCACCTTCTTGCCACTTTCACCCACTAATGGACCAATCATTTCCATCAGTTTTTTCTTGTTTTTTACATGTTGAAAAAAGCTTTTTTTGTTATTTTTGACTTTGGTCGCAAGCCTTAGTTCATTTTGAGCCTTAGCTTTCCTCACTTCATCTTTGCAGGCTCGGGCTATTTGCTGATATTCTGCCTTAGTTATGTGTCCCTCTTTCCACTTTCTATACTTGTCCTTTTTATCTTTCAATTTATCAGAGAGTTCTTTATGCAGCCATGCTGGTTTCTTTTGAGAGCTGTTATTTTTCTTCTTTGTTGGTATTGTGCTAGACTGGGCTTTTATTATCTCACTTTTCAAAATTTCCCAAGCTTCTTGAGTTGTTTTCTCCTTGAGGATTCTCATCCATGGAATCCGTTCCAAGCCCTCTCTACGTTTATTGAAATTAGCTCTCTTGAATTCCAAGACTCTAGTTTGACTGTGTTCTATTGCTTGTGCTTCCATAATGTTGAATTCCAATATTGCATGATCACTTCCTCCCAAGATTCCTGTGGCTTCAACACCTTCATTTCGTCTCTGTTAGTGAGAATTAATCCAAAATGGATAATCCCCTAGTTCCCTTCTCTACTTTTTGGAAGACAAAGTTGTCTGCTAGGTTTGTCAGGAATCTGTTTGATCTTCCACTTGGTGCAGAGTTTGTCTCCCAGTTGATATCAGGGTAGTTAAAGTCCCCCATTACTATTGTGATGTGCTTCCTACATACCTTAGTTAGCTGACTAGCAAAAAGTTCGTCTATTTCCTCTGGTTGGGTGGCCTACAGTATACACCTATGGCAATGTCATTTCCCCCCCCTTTTATATTGACCCAAATGCATTCAGGAGTTTTCATCATTGTTGTGCTCTAATTCTGTAGAGATGTAGTTATTTCTTATATAGAAAGCAACTCCTCCTCTTTTATTTGGTCTGTTTCTTTTAAATAATTTAAATCCCTCTAGCTGTGTGTTCCATTTGTGGGTTTCATCCCACCATGTTTCCGTAATGGCAATAATATATCTGACCTCATTAACCTGAATTTCTAGTTCACCCTGTTTCCTGTTCATATTCTGTGCATTGCTATATAGACATTTGAGTCCTTGATGACTGACCCTGTGTTTACTTTCTACATAACCTGTGTTGTGCCTGAGTTCCCCTATTTTCTTACCACCTATTAGGTTAGTGCACTTTGTGTGGCACATGCTATTAAAAGCTTGATTTTGCTTGACAGCAAGGTTGATATTCTTGTCCACACACACATCTATGTTACATGCACTGATAGCCCTATAATTTTTAGATTGCCAGGGACAGGGATGTTCTGTATCAATTAACTCATGTCCCCACACTTTAGTTTAAATATTGCTCCAGAAAATCTGTGAATTTATTGCCGAGTAACTCAGTCCCTTTCTTTGATGGATGCAAACCATCTCTTTTGTACATTTTTTCATTGGACCAGCTACAGACATCGTGACTAATATAACCAAAGCTTTCCCCTTTACACCACCAATTTGCTATACGCTGGCCTTTTCCATTTTGCTCCTTATACACTGGTAAAACCTCTGAAAAAATAAGCCTACAGCCTATTCTGCTAAGTTCCTGCCCCAAGCTCTGGAAATCATTCTGCACAGAGAGTACATCTTTTTGGGACAGATCGTTAGTGCCAAGATGTACAATAGCCTCCACATCACAGTCCTTGCTGGCATTCTTCATTATTTTAGAAATACGCTTCTTGTCCCTACTGGCAGTAGCACCTGGGAGACATCTGACCTCTTTTGAAACCTCTGTGTCCTTTCCTAAATTTACATCCCTTATAATTGAATCACCAACCAGAAGGTGGTTTCTCTTTTTGGATGTCTTTCTGTTCTTGCATGACTGATGTGTAATACCTGATTTGCACTTCTCCCTGTCGAAAACAAGTTCTTCATCTCGGACCACGATCCCCTGCTCATTTGAGTTATCATCACAAATACCTTTATCTGTCTCCTTAATGTCCCTATTAAGTCAGCAAGGGCACTGTATCTGTTGTGCAGGGACACGGCGAAAGCTTTGTGTTTATGGTTCACACCTCTCACCCTGCCAGATCCCACGATTGTCCATATTGCCCTTCTCCTGCAGGATCTTTGTGGTAGAGGGGGCTGATAACGCGGAGGCTCGAAAGACTAGAAGGGCTGAACTGGACACCTAATTTCTGCCTGAAGAGCACAAATTATAGACCCTAGATAAATAATCTCTCTTTGTAGACTAGTGATTTCTTTAACTTATTCTTCTTTCAGCTGCGCTGGGAGGGTTGTGTTTAAACCATCATCGTAATAAAGATTGGTGTCAGATTTGTATTCCAAAGTTGCAGTTAAGTCCTTGCACTGTCAGATATTTCTGAAATTGCCTCAGTGGTTTGGTAACTTTCAATGCATGATTGCAACTCTGAATTACTGATCTTTCCATCTTTGGAACATAATGGATCTATAAAGGGAATAGTTTTCTGAAAGTGTTTTTCAAATAGCTCTCTAAAAATATGCTCAAATTCATGTTTTGCCATTTTCTTAGCTCCTTGTGATCAAGAAATAAATATTTTATAAATCAATTAATAGTTCCTGGCCAATCAGAGTTCATAAAAATCTGAACATTTCAGCCACCTATAACAAAGCAATCCAGAACTACAAATTACTTTAAGACAGTAAAATAAAACCACCTTTCTCCATCAAAGTTGAAAAAAGATACTCCACTTCCTTATTTGAGCTTACCTCCAGGAACCGTCTTCCTTGTCCTTTAAAAATGTAAGTCTCAAAAATGGGACAGATGTTCAAAAAGGAGTAAGAGGCTCTACCTGAAAAGAGCCTCTTTTAGCTAATAAGGATAATCCCATAAAATGATTAAGAAATAAAAGGTAGAATTTTATTGTCGGTTTGAAAAATAAATTCCCAAAGGGCTGCTTTTTCAACAACAAAATGATTGTAGCCCCACCCCCCAGTTGAACGGCTCACTGGCCGTTCCAAAGCACAGCTCCCGGGGCTTCTGCAGAGGATATTGTGGGGTGATTCTGGGACTCTTCCATAATCCAGGAATCACATATAAACTAAGTGAATACTTGTTACTTCTGTTAGTAGGTTGAAAAAGCACAATCCAGAGAGACAAGCCTCCCTGGGTTTCTAGTCAGTCGGCCATCTTCACAGAAAGTCCTATGAGAAAAACAAATTCAAAGGGAAACGGTGATTTGCCACGCAGAGTTGGCACTCACCTAGCAGCAGTTTCTTAAACAAACTTTGTCTTTTACAGCTCCTATGTGATCCCAGAAAAGCATGTATTTGGTTTAAGGTAATTCCATCATACATGTGTTTCCCCCTTTGAAAGAAATTCAGCCCTATAAGATTATGCTGAAATTTACCTCTAGATGAAAGTTTCTCAGATTGTCTTTTTATTGGCTATATGGGAGTTTTCTTGAACAGTGCTGGAACATTCAAAGGCATGCTTCTTGCTTTAACCACATACATCTGTGCATACATCAGAAAACTCCTTAATACCTCTTCCTTATTTTCACAAGCAGAGATTCACAGGATTTCCTTGGCTTGGAAACTGCTTGAACACTTTTGGGTTAAAATCTCTAAAATCAAAGAGTCCGTAAATCTCTCCAATCAGCTGCTGTGTTCTTTGCCTTGATTAGCAAGATATGGATCCATTATGCAAAACGAAATACCTTAATTTGAGAAGGTCATACAGATTGAAGATAGTGTTTTTTCTTTTTCTTTTTGTTCAGCTCTTATATTTGTTAATTACTGCATTGTGTGCCACCAAATTCCAGAATCTCAAAGTTGTTTTCGATAAAACAAAAATTAGCTGACTAGATTAAGCCTTACAGAAAAAATGGGTTTAAAGCCCTTCTAATAGCCAGGTTGGAGCAGAATTCCCTCGGTTCAAGTTTGAGCTTTTCCCAGACATGTTTTCAGCCAGATTCTCCTTCTTGCAGACTGGGGGCTGAGGAAGCTCAAGATAAAGCCCCTGGGCCTAATGGGGAAGAAGAGAGCAGTGACAGATCGGAAGCAGAAGCATCTGCCCAGCACTCTCTCTGGGTTGACCAGTTCACTCCCAGACGCTACATGGAGTTGCTCAGTGATGATGTAAGTGTTTCCTTCTGGGCATCCTAGAGGTCAGGAGAAGGTAGGTGGCTGGGTGCTCCGCATATCTTTTGGGACTACAGTTCTGTACTGCTGACCATTGGCTATGCTGGCCAGACTGATAGGTGTGGACGGATAGATGTCTACAAGGCTAGTTGGATATACTGTTCCCCAAGAGAAGCCCAGCATTCTTGCTGAATTGCATATTTCCCTTAGGTTTCATGTTTTTAATTTAGTTTATTGATTAGTCTAATGGCCATGTCAAATGAAGTAATAGTGTATTGGGATATAACTAATAATGAAGTAATAAAGTAAGATGATCTCAGCAGCTGATCCCAATTTGATCTAGCTGGGAAGCTCTCAGTTGAATTTAGCTCTAAATTCAATTTTAGTTCTAAACTGTGCCATCTTTCTTACTGTCCACGGGTCTGTACCTTGGAAGAGGTTAAAAAACTAATTGAGGACGTCCCAATAGGCTATCCTATTAATTAGTGAGTCCAAACTCTATGCTCTAGCTGAAGCATATAGTTGGCAGTCAAACAGAATATAACTGTCATGGCTCTGACAGATGAAACTCTTCAAAAGAACTACAAGGCATTGTTTACCTTAAAGAATCTTTTATTCGAGAAACTCGGAGTCCTAGTGGACAATCATTTAAATATGAGCCAGCAGTGTGCTGCAGCTGTCAAAAAAGCCAACACAGTGCTAGGCTGCATTAACAGAGGGATAGAATCAAGTTCACGTGAAGTATTAATACCACTTTACAATGCCTTGGTAAGGCCACACTTGGAATACTGCATCCAGTTTTGGTCACCACGATGTAAAAAAGATGCTGAGACTCTAGAAAGAGTACAGAGAAGAGCAACAAAGATGATTAGGGGACTGGAGGCTAAAACATATAAGGAACGGTTGTTGGAATTGGGTATGTCTAGTTTAACGAAGAGAAGGACGAGGGGGACATGATAGCAGTGTTCCAATATCTCAGGGGCTGCCACAAAGAAGAGGGAGTCAAGCTATTCTCCAAAGCGCCTGAAGGCAGGACAAGAAGCAACGGGTGGAAACTAATCAAGGAGAGAAGCAACCTAGAACTAAGGAGAAACTTCCTGACAGTGAGAAGAATTAACCATTGGAACAACCTGCCTCCAGAAGTGGTGAATGCACCAACACTGGAAGTTTTTAAGAAGAAACTGGACAGACAGCCATTTGTCCGAAATGGTATAGGGTTTCCTGCCTGAGCAGGAGGTTGGACTAGATGACCTCCGAGGTCCCTTCCAACTTTATTATTATTATTATTAAACAAAGTATTGGCACTACATAGTTAAAGCCAAAAACTGAATCCCCCTGCCCCTGGGCACAAAGTAGCAAAGCACAAGACCAAAACAAGGTCTGTCACATTTGCCTGTTTTAATCGTTTGGTCCGGTTTGCGATGTGATTTGTGTATCCTGGAGTTTCATCCACTTCATCATCATTTTTTACTTCAGTACACAAATCGGTGCCTCCTGAAGTGGCTAAAGCTGTGGGATGTGCTGGTGTTTGGGAAGGAGAAACCCTACCGGAAGGTGCCACTGCCCTCCGGGATCCACCCTCCTTTCAAGCCTTCCAGAGACCAGGGAACCAGGTGGAAGACCAAAGCAGAGATGACAGAGGAGGTGTTGGAGGCTGAACTGGACCAGCACAATCGACCAAAATTCAAGGTGGGGAAGCTGGTCACTGTGGCAAAGGCTCAGTTGAAAGCATAACCTTTGTACTTCAGGTTAGATCATTTTAAGCTAATCCATCCTTGACAAGAATTCCTGTCCTACAAGTTGAAAGTTGCCAAGGAGTGGTGAACTCACAGCAAAAGTTAGATGTGAATTCCAGATCCAGTAGGTTTTTTTCATATACGCATCAGACGGAAGCTTGCACATCCAGTGTTATCTCATTGGCACATTTTACTACTGCTCTTCCACTTTCCATTTTGCATCTGTCTCAGCCTTCAAAGCAGGCAGAAAATCTCTTCCTCACAAAGGAGACCCTTAGGAATGACTTCATCCCCTTCCTGGCTTAGAAAAGAAGGGGCTGCAGTGCCCTTAATTTTTGGTGCCAATGAAATTTGGTACTGCTGGTGAACGCTACTACCAGTGAAATTGGGTACTACTGGTGAATGCTGCTTTCTTTTTTCTCCCTCGACATAAAAGATTCTTCTCCATTGTCTTCTCACCACGTTTTCCTTTTTTGCCTTCTGCTAATCCATTTGTTCTTTTGGAAATTTTAAATTGTTCCACAAACTCCCCCCCCCTAAAAACTGTTGACAGTTTAGGGCACATGGTATCAACATTCACACCGATTGCAGGTGTGTTTCTTTGTCTCCCACCTTCTGACTCTAAGTGAATAACGCTCCTGGGGATCGAAGGTTATAAATGCTTATTTATTCATCCCTTTCCCCTCCCTAATTTTTAGTTTTTGGCTATTATTTTTTACACCACACTGATCAGCAATGAGTTTTGGAGAGCCTTTAAAATGGCTATAAATCATTTCTATTCTGCCTGTAGATTGCTCTCCTTTGTGGACCACCTGGCTTGGGGAAGACTACTCTGGCTCACGTCATTGCAAAGCATGCTGGATATAATGTGGTGGAAATGAATGCCAGGTAAGTCGTAGTTCCCTTTTCTCAGCTTTAATGTTAAAGTCAGGCAAAACTGCTGGACAACAAAGTGGTGAGTGCTAGAACACACTTAGTAGATAAAAGAATCTAAACCCCTAAGATCAAGTCAAAAACAGGCTTCTGTTTCTTTTCTGTGATGTGTTAATCTCTGATTTTACTGTACAGTCATTGCCTTCCTGCCCGTCTGCCCTGTATCCATGCGAGCACCTCTTCTCTCCTTCTGAGTTTGATCAATAGACCCCAAGAGTAGCGAACATAGCATTGGTTCCCTTAGGAGGATTTTCACACAAGGGAAAGGAAAAGGTGCTGTTGGGTTGAGCTGGAGAAGGAGAGAGAATGGCTCCATAAGCTTTGGCCATTGAAGATTTGTTGATTTTAGCAAGAGGAATACAAAATAATAGAGTTGGAAAGGGAAGTGCCATAATGGAGAATACTGTACATGTGAACTAGGATTAGTTTTCTTGGTGTTTGGCATTTTCCTTACAAATATTCATTACCTTCCTTGGTAACATCATCAGTCTGATGTGGGGAAAGTGAAAAATTTTTTACTGTTTTTTATTAGTGAATAGAATAGAGCTGGAAGGGACCTTAGAGGTCTTCTAGTCCAGCCCCCTGCTCAAGCAGGAGGACCTATACTATCTCAGACAGGTGAATGTCTAGTCTCTTCTTGAAAATCTCCAGTGATGGAGCGCCCACGATCTCTGGTGGCAAGCTGTTCCACTGGTTAATTGTCCTCACTGTCAGGAAGTTTCTCCTTAATTCCAGGTTGCTTCTCTCTTTGATCAGTTTCCAACCATTGTTTCTTGTCCTTCCTCTGGTGCTCTGGTGAACAACCTGACCCCCTCTGCCTTGTGGCAGCCCCTCAGATACTGGAATACTGCTATCATGGCTCCCCTATTTCTTCTTTTCTTTAGACTAGCCAAACCCAAGTTCCGCAGCCGTTCTTTGTATGTTTTAGTCTCCAGGCCTTTGATCATCTTTTTTGTGATATGGTGACTAAAACGCTGCAATATTCCAGGTGTGGTCTTACTAGGGTTTTATAAAGCGGTACTAATACTTTGTGTGATCTTGATTCTATGCCTCTGTTTATACAACCCAGGATTGTATTAGCTTTTTTGGCTGCTGCTGCACACTGCTGGCTCATAGTCAAGTGATCGTCCACTACAGTCCTAATGTAATGCCAGTTCAGTGTATTCTAAGAAATGTGTAGTATGGTGAATATTGCTGAGCTTTGCCATATAAGATTTTGATATTCAGTCAGATTTCTCAATATTTTCCTTTTTTTTGGTAGTTTTCTTATTGTGTGCTACATATTTGAAGTACAGGTGGCCCACTCATTCAGTGATTGTTCAAAGTTACAAAAAGCACTGATCAAGTGTTCCTTATGATCCTTGTACTTGTTTCATTTGCAGCATCCCCATGGTTGCATGATCGCCATCTGTGCTCCTGACAACCTGTTCACATTTATGCCAATGTCCCATGGTCACATGGTCACCATTAGCTACCTTCACTGCCAGCTTTCTACATGCAAAGCCAACGGGGAAGCTGATAGAAGGTCACAAATGGTGATCGTGTGATGTCCTCGCTTAACAACCTGTGATGATTCACTTAACAGCAGCAGCTGGAAGTGCCAGAACTGCTGTCACTAAGTGGCAAGTCATGTGTCACCACACTTTACAATTGCATCCCAATTAACTGTATTGGAACCAGCTGAGTATGGAAGAGCACCAAGTAACAAAGACCTGAGATCTTAATTTTGTCCTGTTAATAATCTAAGTCTTGTAATCTAAACAATTTATTGTCTCTGTAATGACCAAATTTCTCTGTGGTTTCTTCATCATAAAAGTTGATATTCGGTAAGGAAACAAGGAAAGATGTTTGGACTTATGTTTTACCTATATTTATTCCAAACATTAATTGTAAGTTAACAACAGTAATTGGGAAGGGAATTTTCATCACTATGTGATGCGGTCATATGGTGTGATGTCATATGACCATGTTGCCTAATAACAGCAATCTTTGCAGTCTGATTACTGTCATTAAGTGGAAATCGCAGATTATTAAGCAAGCACCTTCTCACAATTTCCTGTCAGCTTTCCAAAACAAAGTCAGTGGGGACGCCAGCAGGAAGTTGTGACTCTGGACAGCTAAGTGGCTACTACAGCCCAGGGCAAGTGCAGCTAGGCTAGGGATGACCTCTGCCAGCCCAACTGACCTTCATTGTCTTTTTCCTCCCAATGTTAACAAGACACACCTGAGCTGGCCCCTGGTGAAGTCGCAACTACCTCACCCAAACACTGCAGTGGAAGCCCGGTTGCCCTGGCTCAGGACTAAGCACAAAACTGCAGCCATCCCATCTGCAGCTGCACTTGCTGTCTTGAACTGCATGCGCCCTGTGCTCAGCTGCCCCCAGCTGACTTTCCAGCGTCTTCTTACTCCTCCTGCTGACAAGGTGCATCCAGCCTGGCCCTTCATGAGGCAACCGCTAGTTGCACGAGGCTTCTTCCTGAGGTTGTGGTGACTTCCTTAACTGTCTTTAACCCAGAATGTTTGTTTTAGTGACGACCGTAACCCAGATGTCTTCCAAATACAAATTGAGGCTGCCACTCAGATGAAATCGGTGCTGGGAGCCAATGAGAAGCCGAACTGCTTGATCATTGATGAGATAGATGGAGCTCCAGTGGTAAGGGAGTCTTGGCTGATTTATCAGTCAGTTCTTCTGTATTCTGCAGTTAATGATGTGAGAGAGCTTGACCTTCTCTGTGAAGCCCTGTGAAATAATATTGGTCGTTCCACATTCTCCTCTCAGGGATAAACACATCTAGCTCTCCTCAATTGCTTCCTCCATCTTAACAATTTCTGTGAATCTTTGCTTTTTTGCCTTCTGCTAATCCATTTGTTCTTTTGGAAATTTTAAATTGTTCCACAAACTCCCCCCCCCCCATGCTGAGTCCACCATGAAAAAAATTTCCCTAAAGAATAATGAACATTTTAAGATATGTGAAAGGAACAGCAGAGGCAACAGTGAAGCATGTTTTCTGCAGTCTGTTTAAAAACATTTTAAACAATTTTGTCCAATTCACCACAAGCCAAAAAAAAAAAAAAAGGTAAGACCCCTAGATGGACTGCAGAGAAGAGTAACAAAGATGATTTGTTTAGGAGTCTGTAGGCTAAACCATATGATGAATGATTGAGGGAACTAGATATCTCTAGCCTATTGAAGAGAAGGATTTGGGGTGACATGATAACTGTCTTACAGTATTTGAGGAGCAAGAAGTAATGGGTGGGAGCAGGTTAAAGAGACATCCCACCTAGAACTAAGGAGAAATTTCCTGACAGTGAGAACAATTGGTCTGTGGAAAAGATTGCCTCCTTGTGGGTGCTCCATCACTGGAGATCTTCAAGAAAGGACTGGATAACCATTTGTTTGGGATGGTGTAGAGTCTCCTGCCTTGGGCAGGACATTGGACTAGAAGACTGCCAAGGTCCCTTTTAACCCTATGATTCTATGGGTAGAAACTATGTCTACTAGTCATGACAGATGAAAAAGTCTCCATGTCCAATGGTGTAGGATACCCTCTGGGGAACGTTTGGTCTACCTTCTTCCTTGCTTGTGATATGACTGGTTAATGATGTAGTGCTCAACTAGATTGATTCAAGATGACCCTTCTCAGAATTTTCTGGCCCCATGTATTATCCCTGCAATTATTTTGGCCCTCTTGTCTTTTCAGGCATCTATCAATGTGCTGTTAAGCATAACCAATCAGAAAGCTGGGATGGTACAATCTGAAGACCGACCAATTGGGGCAAAGAGCAGAGGACGAAGCAAGCTTCTTCTCCGTCCAATCATCTGCATTTGCAATGACCAGTAAGAGACTGTGTTTGGGAAAAGTATCTGTGAGAGCAGGCATATCACCCCACACTGGATACAAAGCACTGTGGGATTTTCATCAAGATCTTGGCAGGCTTTCAAGGCTAATAAACCTTGATAGGATAAATCTCCCATTTATTAAAGTTGTCTGAACATTTTATTTCAAACCCCTCCTCCCTTTTTTATGTGAGATCTTGCTATTGCCCAATCACCATGATTCCCTATTAGATTCTTTGGTCTTGGGGAAACGTCTTCAGTATTGTGGTTCTGAGGAAGTGAGGCTGATGATGGTTGCTGCAGCATTTGTATCCTATTTTCCTCTAGGTTAGAGAGCCAGTTTGGTGTTATGGTGAAGGCACCAGACTCAAAACTGGGAGATTGTGAGTTCTAGTCCCACCTGGAGTGCAAAGCCAGCAGGGAACCTTGGGCCAGTCGCTTTCTCTCAGCCCTAGGAAGGAGGCAATGACAAGCCACTTCTGAAAAACCGGGCTAAAGAAACCTGCACGGACTAGTCCAGGCAGTCACTATGAGTCAAGAATGGACTCAAAGGCACCATAAATTAAAAAAAAAAATCCTCAGGAGGATCCCAATAGCATACATTTTTTTCCCATCTCTTTGAGGTAGGATGGGCTGAGAGAAAACTGGCCCTGGATCATCCCATCAATTTCTCCCAGGTCCCAGTACAACACCCTCACATCTGCAGTTATACCAATTTGAATATACAATATTCAATTCTCTTTACAATAGATACATTTATCGTCTGTCCTCCCTCTTTAACATTACATCATGATTCTCTTCTTCCCATATTTTACCCTTTCTAATCATCAAATCTATAAATTACCAATTCATTTTTTCCATTTTCAGCAAAAAGGGTGTTTCTAATCACAAATGTCTTTTCCTTAATCTAAAAGTCAAATTTGCCATTTGTCAAATTCTGTTATTGTCACCAGCCATTCCTCTGTTACAAGTATTTTCATATCTTTCCATCTTCGTGCATATTTTTTTCTTCTATTTTCCAGATATGTTCCTGCCTTGCGGCTTCTGAAGCAGCAAGCTTTTATTCTTAATTTTCCTTCAACTTTGCAATCTAGACTGGTCCAGAGGCTACATGAGGCAAGCACACCCAACCACATAATTTTATATTTCCTTTTTTGTGATCATTTTCTCTGCAGTAAGAATATTGTGTAAGTAAGCATCAAAGGATGGTACAGGTAGTCCTCGGCCACAAATGAGCCCAACATTTCTGTTGTTAAGTGAGTTTTGCCCCATTTTACAACCTTTCTTGCCACAGTTAAGTGAATCATTCTAAATGTTAGGTTAGTAAGATGGTTGTTTAGTGAATTTGGCTTCCTCACTGACCTTCGTCATGTCACAAAAAGTGATCGCATGACCCTGGGACGCTGTAGCCATAATGAATATGAACCAGTTATCCAGTATCCAAATTTTGATCACATGACCATGAGGATCTGCAACAATTGTAAGTGAAAAATGATCATAAGTCAACTTTTTTCAGTTCCTACGTGCTTGTTTAGACCTATGGAAGGTCCTTTTATCCTTCTGTTGCCTGCGATGTCAGAAGGGACTTTGATGGCTCTCTATCTTAGAAGATTGACTTATCTGTCACTCTTAATGTTCAGAAGCTAGATAAAAACAATACTGGTACAAAGGTTTTTTGCTCCAAGTCATAGTCAGGATTTTGCTAATTACTTATGCTAATTACTGTAATAAAACAACTTTGCTAATACATTTTGTGTACGCAGGGCCATCTGTGCAGCAGCATAATGCCCATCCTTATGCTTTTCAGATTGCCATCCTACAGGGCATGAAAGCTGATATTGGGGCACTCACAGCATTGTGTGAGAAGACTGACAACGACATTCGCTCTTGTATTAACACTCTGCAGGTTAGTTGTATTGTTGGCAGATTCTGTTTTTCCCCATCTTGTAAGTTGAAAGCAGAGTTTGAATGCCATACAAATGCTCTATTATTATTTGATAACCATGCTCATACTGTCAGATTTAAAAGGTTTTGAATAAAAACTTCCCTATCATGGTACTGTTGGGTCACTATAAAAATGTGCTGCTGGAGAACCAGATATGCAGCTCTAAAACGGGGCTTTTCAACCTTTTCAGAGATTGTACCACTTTTAGGATATGGCAATATTCAAGTACCACCAGTTCCCTAGCAGGTGGGCGTGGCCTGCTCGACACCACTCACTGGACACAGCTGACTCGAGACAGCTGGGTCGGAACAAGTCGCACCAGCCAACTCAGTGTGGGGACGACTCAGTGCTCCACAAACTCCTCGCCTCCCCAAACTGCTAGCACCCAAGCGCATGCGTGCGCGCACACCGCATTCTACGTTTGGGGACTTTTATCCACAGAGGAAGGTGAGGGCCTTCTCCCCAAGCCCGGGGGTGATTGGCAGTTTGCTAGCTCAGATGTGGATAAAAGTCTCCAAGCTTGGAATGTTGTGTGTGTGCATGTGTGCATAGCATTCCAAAAGAGACATTCTTCTCCCAATCCCAGATATCGTTGGTGTTTCCCTGTCCGGTGTCCCCTCCCAGCAAAGCAGGAGGTGGAGGACAACGCTGCTGTGTGTGGAAGCGCAGAGAAGAAAGCTTGCAAGAAGCCACTTCCTCTGAGTCCAACTTCTGCCTTGACAGATCTCTGGAGAGCAAGAGGAGGTGGCAGGGGAGCAGTGCTCCCAGGTCCTGCACAAGGAAGGCTGGCTCTTCTCGAAAGTGAATTCCTGTTTCCAATTGTGCGTGGTAAGAATGCTGGCTTGTTGGGCAGCCTTCCCTCACACAGCTCCTCTGCCACCCCCTCCTCTCCAGAGATCTGCAGGGGAGACAGAGATCTGGAGGGCAAGGTGCAGCCTCCATATTGGCCACTTCTACCTCTCCAAGCCCTCCTCAATTAAGCATACATTATATAAATCAAAACACAGCCAAAAAGAAAACAGTTAAATCACTAATTACAGCTCTTCACATATTTTCTGGAAAAACCACCTTTATTGATGTTAGGAAGGAAGAGCAAACCTTATTAAGGAACTCTTAACAGGAAGGGAATTGAAGACTCCAAAAGGTCTTGTTCTTTCTAATCTGCCTTCCCTTTGAGCCTTTAGTTCTCATTATTTTATTATTAGGTATTTAAGAAGATGATCAAAGGCCTTCATAGCTCAGGATACTCACCTTAAAATCAAACCCAGAAAAATTTAGTTAATCCGCAATACCAGCCTATGAAGAATGAAGATAATCTTTGGGCCCTGAGAGCATACAGGTATCAAGTCAGAATATTAATGGCACACCTGTCAGCAACTGGAAGTACATAAGTCCATGAACTTCCCGTTCCTGTCCCACAACTCAATTGATACATCCTTTAATTTTCAGACACATCATTTTCTCACAGCTCCTTAAAAAACCCACAAAGTATACTGTAATTAGCAGGAAAAATAAATCTAGCATTTCTGAATTCTTTCTCCAAGGGGGAAAGGAAAGTTCACAGCCTGCAGGTTGCTAGCAAAGTCATCAAAGAACATAGTTATTGCTATTAAAGGCAAGAATAAATAAATCAATTTTGCAGCTCTCCTGTTACTACATCCTCTTACCTCCAGAATGTGGTTTAGGATTGCACAAGGGGTTAGGCTAAAATCCAGTTGACTGGTTTGCAGCCAGATGTTTGGTACAGACCTTGCCAATATGATTTTAATAGCCCAGGAAGGGATAGAAAACCAGAGGAAAACTTGGCAATCAATAAACCATGATGGACTAGGCTTGTTTTGTCCTATTTTGATTCTCCTCCCCAGCAGCAGCCCATCGATTTTAGAACTACCTCCTTTGGAGCCTTCCTGATCCTAATGGGGCTGGATCCTGCTTCCCCCCTGCAGCTATCTCCTTCGGAGCCTTCCTGATCCCGCTGGGCCTGCTGGCATGACATCGGGCAAGAGCGCCAGATGAGTCCCACTTTGCAGGATGAAGCAGGCAGACTCGAGCGCTAGTCAGCCTGAGCTGTGTGCCAATCAGCTGGAGCCCCGAGATAATCCTAAGAGCTCAGCAGAGCCCCGGCAACATCGCAGCTCCAGCTGACTCTCCCACAGTGCTTTTCAACCCGTCCTACGGCTACCACCTGCCAGGTGCCAGTGTACCACCAATGGTACATGTACCATGGGTTGAAAAGCCCTGCTCTAAAAGACAAGTGCGGAACTCAAAAATTGCTGCATATCCATAAGGAGTAGAAATTTGGTGAAAGATTCTCAGACAGATGAACTTTTATTTTTTGCTTGCTCAGATTCTTCCTGAGCTAAGCTAGTAATAATCGGAATCTGGCTTTTTTCTTCCTGTCTCCATCCACCCCATGTGACCCAGTCTCCTCTCGTTCAAGTTCCTGTATAGCCGAGGCAAGAAAAAGCTGAATGTGAGGACAGTTCAGGCTGCAACAGTTGGCTTAAAGGACCGGAACAAAGGGTTGTTTTCCATCTGGCAGGAGATCTTCCAGCTGCCCAGAGCACGGAGGTGAGAAAGAATTGTTATTGTGTCTCACTCAACCCTTTCTAGACAGGAGACCAATTGCACAAGTTGCAACCATTGTGTGCTGATTAAGAAGTTTGACTTCGAGACCAAAAAGACCCTCTTCAGCCCTACAACCTCAATAAAGTGGCCCTTACTCAGTTATACTCTTTCAGCTCAACCTACCTTGCCAGGGTGGTCATTGGAAGAAGTGTGGAAGATGCACAATGTAAATGATCTTTTGATCCTGGGGAACAAACAACAGCCCCCATCAGAAGCAGGAGCATATATGGATCAAAGCAAACCCAGTCAGGCCTCCCGTTTTTAGTAGGCTGTATTTGCAAAACTTTTTTTTTTCATGTTAATTCTCTGAAACATTCTTGAATTTTTAATTTTTAACACTTTGAAATTCTTTCTTAATCATTGTTTCTGAGGCCTGTGGAACAGGTTTTGCTGAAATTTTTCAAGTTTGTATCCAGAACTGTCCAATACAGATCTCAAAAGTTTTAAAACAGAAGTGCCTAAATCAGAATGACACAGGATAACTGCTTGTATGCTGCAATAAATTAAGTTGCACAGGAATTCATCAGGTATCCTTATTTGTGCAGAGGGACTTTAGGCCAGAGTTCCCCAACCTTTCTGGCACGGGGGAGGGGGGAAAGGGAATGGTTTTGTTGGAGGGCCAGGCGTGCACAAGCACCTGTTTTCCCATGAGTGGGGCCCTGAGTACTCACATGAGTGGGGGCATGAGCACCCACAACACTCGCGTGAGTGGGGCTGCGCATGCATACACCAGCCAGCTACTCATACGGCCCAGTTGCAAATAGGCCACAGACTGGTAGTGGCCCATAGGTTAGAGACCCCTACTTTAGACCCTTGAAATATTTTGTTCTGGCTGGGAAAATAACAAACTATATCATGACATTGAATGCACTTTATTTTATTATGATATTTGAAGAAAGCTAGATACAATAGTCAACCCCCTTGGCTTTAAATGAGGATTAAAAGTTGCTTATCGTGTCTCTGGATCATTGACTCTGCATCCTTCAAGCCAAGACTCTTGCCCTACTCTTTCTTCTGTGTGAAGTGTGAGTGCACTTTCCATTAAGGTTCCAGATGTTAACATGTCACAGCTACCAGGCATTGGGGAGCAGATAATAGTATATTCAAACTTTTATTATCCAGAGGCTTTTCATTTTCACCAATTTACTAAGATAAAGCATTCATTCATTCATTATTTAAGATATTGACTGCCCTTTATCTGTTCCTTAACTGAAATAACATCAAAATGCCATTTATTGTCTTTTCTTTGCTATTCCCAAAGAAACCAACCTCTGTCTTATTGCTTCCTTTTTCTTACCAAGGAAGAACTTAGGAACAAACCCTTCCCTTCCAGCCAGCCTGCTTAGCGGAGCTGATGATGAGTTTGGCAGAGGAGAAGGTCAGACATCCATCAGTTCCTCCACTCAACAGTTCCATCACATTTTGCACCTCAGTCTCTCTTCAGGAGAACATGAAAAGCTTAGCCAGGTATCTACCAGTACTTAGATTAACTTCATTTCCTCTGTTCAAATCTGTCTCCCCATCTCACCACCTGTGACCTATTTGGCAGTGGTCCAATTGTGTTTGGTTTGCTGAAAGAGTTCTATTGATTCATCAGAAAGAAAGAAATTTTATTAAAGTTTTTCACAAAAATAAAGCATGAAATACAGAGAAAGATACAGGTAGTCCCTGTGGTACGAGCCTAATAGAGCCTGCCCATCTAATCATCAAATGAATCAGACTCAGTATTACTGTCATGTGTCTGACTAATGAAACACTTCAAAGAACTTTCAGGCATTGTTTAACCTAAAAAGCCTTTATTAGTGTAAAGGAGTGTCAGCACAGCATGGAAAAATGCCAAGATCTGAATTTCTCTTCCTTTGCACATAACATTCCAGGCATTTCCCCTCCCCTGTTTTGGGGTCATGATTCACATCTTCCAATTAACCTGGAGGGCAAAGATTCACTTCCGTTCCCGCAGGCTTTTCTCTCCTCTCCCCTTCTCATCTCAATTAACTCTAAAAGTACCAGACAGTTCTGCATATTTTGTCAAAGCAAGAATATTCAATATTAGCAGTGTTGACAATTACAACATTTTAAAATCAAACTCATTAATTGAATCAAATGGATTGTTAAATAAACGAAGATTTGATTTACTATTTCCTCCAATGGCTGCCTGAAATGAGAGACTTTTCTCACCGCTGCTGCAGGCTGTTTCCAACCACAAATCAGTTGTTTCCGGTTTCAGTAACCACAGTACTTGTAAACTGCCTTCCAAGTAGGCAGTAGGCTTTTTTTTAAAAAAAAAAGCCCATTTGTTGCTAGGCAGCTCAAGCTTCTTCAGAGGGGGGTGGAGAACTCTACGATTGCAGCTGCCCCTAAAGCAGTGGTTCTCAACCTTTTTAATGCCGCAACCCCAACCGGTCGTAAGTCGAGGACTAAACCGGTCGTAAGTCGAGGACTAAACCGGTCGTAAGTCGAGGACTACCCAGCCGGTTGTAAGTCGAGGACTTTCCCTGCTCGGGAGCGCCGCGCATGCGTGGTTCCGCCCCCTGCGCTGGCTGAGGCGTAGCTGGCAAGCGGCAGAGACGGAGCAGGCCGACCACCAGCTGGCCCAGCCCAAGGGAGGTAAGGCACCCGCCGGAAAAGGGGGGAAAAATGGCAGACAAAAAAAATGGCAGACAGCTTTGCTTGGCGACCCCCGTGAAATGGTCGATCGACCCCAAATGGGGTCCCGACCCACAGGTTGAGAACCACTGCCCTAAAGTAATTTAGCTTAAGCGTCTCCAGGAGTTTACAGAAATCTCCGATTGCTTTAAAACACACACACAAACACTTGCCAGCCATTAGCTTAAGTATCTCCAGCCAGGCATGCAGAGGGAGATGAGGGTGGAGTTTAGAGAACTGTTGGTTTACAGAAGGGACCTTGAGGCCATCTAGTCTAACCCACTGCTCTCACAAGAGAGTACTGTACTGTATTTCTGATAAATGCCTATTCAGACTCTTCTTAAAAGCCTCCAGTGAGGGAACACCCACAACTTCTGGAGGCAATTTAAATTTAAAACCTTTAAAAAAAAACACACTGCTCCTTATCAGGACAAGCCTCTCCAGCCAAAATCCAAAATGGGGGGGTGGGGTGGGATTTCCTTCCAGTAAGTGTTAGCAGAATCTCTGGTGGGTCTATGCTAGGGAAAGGAGCAGCAGCAGCCACGTGCTATAAGCTTCAGGCAAATGCAATGAATCTTGCAAAATACCGTACTTACAAAACAATAAAAAGCAGAGCAGTTCCCAAAGTAATTACAAACAATACAGTACAGTACTATAGAGTAACAAAAAAGAATATTTTAAAATACTTATAGAAGTAATTCTAGCTCTCTACAAGCCGTCCTCAAGCCCAGCAAGCAACAGATCTTCCACACGCAACTCCAGGAAAACAAACAGTCCTGCGGCCTGATCTTGCTTGTGCTGACCAGGCACAAAAAAACAAAACAAAAAAAACCAGAAAACCCCACTTCCGGCTTCTCGTAGGCCCGAACCGGCCCAGGCAAGTCAGCCGAGACTGAATCCAAGTCACATGGCTATAGAGGCCTGTTTTTGATCGCAATTTTGAATGTCTAATGTAAGTACCCTTTCTGAATAACCTCATTTTTGTGAAATCTCGCTCGTATCAGGGGGATTACCTGTAATGAAAAAGATACAAAAAGTGTGAAAAGGAATAGAGATAGTTTCTTTCTGTTCTTTGCTATCTCTCATGCTCTTCCTTTACATCTCCCATCAATAGTCCCCTTCCCCTATTTTGATCCTCTGTTGTATTCTTTCTTAGCTAAGGTGATGTGTTGCAGAACGTATTTGTATTCATCTCACATGATCCTCCTGTCTCTTTCAGCTCTGGCTAGCCAAGAATAAATGCCTGCGGTGGGTCAGCTGTGGTGATGGGGCCTGTGGTGGAGTGGGTGCAGCCATGTTCCCATGGTTAATTGTCCTGGACCCCATCTACATAACGGTCGGTTTAGTTTTGGACTCTTCTGTTGTTCCTGGCTTCACCCCGGCCATCTTTCTTGCAGGGCTTGTACGACAATTTCCTCAATATGAAGGTGAAGGATTCCAGTTTGGACTCTGTCTGCTTGGCCTTGGAGTGGCTTGGCTTCTCTGATCTGCTGGGCAAGGCAATCCTGTACAGCCAGAGCTTTCAGCTGATGAGATACTTACCCTTCCTCCCAGTTTCTTTCCACTTGCTCTTTGCTGCTTCCAGTATTCCCAGACTGATCTACCCACACAGCCAACAAGAGGTATGAATGAAGAGAAAACCATTGTGGACTGGCTAGGGCAGGGGTGTCAAACTGCCGGCCCACAGGCCGGTTGCATCATGCGGAGGCTGCGCTCACCCTAGCTCCTGCAATGCGAAAAAAGTCACGATATGTCGCAACACATGTGACATGGCGGGTTTGACACCCGTGGGCTAGGGAAAACAAAAAAGTGAGTTGTAACATCAGGCACCTTCAGGATTCAGAACATTCCCAGATGATCATGAAATGGAGAACTGCCCTTTCCTCTCCTTGACTCCTGATGCACCTGTTTTCAAAGTTCATATGCCTCTTATGGAGATGAGCCATAGTTTAAGGATAAAAAAATTGCAGTTTTGCATGCAAATTCAAACAGACTCAAATTTGGGTCTGAGAGGAAAACTGCAGAAAACTCCTAAGTGGAAGATCTACTGAATTGGTATCGGCCCTTCCAGATAGACGGGGGAAGAAATGAATGCCACAAGAAAGATTAGAACCTCATTTTATTTATTATTTTTCCTTCTTTCCAAAGGTAGTCAAGGTGGGGTAATCTTGACTTTCTTTCCTGAACTAAGTTCATGTTTTCCCAACAATTGTTGCATTTTTCCTTAGGGCTGTCTATAGAATGCAGCTTCTTAGGGAGGCTTTGACAGGCAAAAAAACCTTTCACAACCTTTGTGGAGAAACTGCTCTGTTTGTCAATATTGTGCATGACAGAGTTCTTTGAAACTTTGCCTGACTGCAAATGTCTCCTGTTGTTTTTCTCATTCAGGCTCTATCAAAACTGACCCAGATGCATCACCTGGTAGTTTCCATGATTTCTGGAATTGCACCCAACTCGCGCAGTCGTGTCAGACCTCAATCTTTTACCCTCGAAGCCCTTTGTCTCCTCTTAGAGATTATTTCACCAAAACTGAGACCGGTAAGAAAAACTCCTTACTGGGGGTTGGAAGGGTTTCATAGGTCTGGACTGGCTGAAGAAGCAACACAGTGGCTAGAGAGACGATAAGATCCAAATCCTTAGGTCAAAGACATTGCCCCAGAGCTGCAGCTCAGTCTCTGCTTTGCTCTCATTTGTGTCCTGTAGTGTACGACATGAACGAGAGCCAGTTCATGGAGGTCTAATCCTGCCTAAGCAAAAAGCCAGCTGGGCGATCTTGGCCCAGCTTCTTTCAGCAGACAATGGCAAACCATTTCTGAGATCTTGCCAGGAAAACTGCAAGGACCTGTCCAGGCAGTTACCAGGAGTCAACAATGACTCAGAGGCGCGCATGCACACACACACACACAGCATGAATGCAATAACAATGCATTCTGGTAAGTGATGATAAACAATACCAGCTGAAGCAAGAATGGAGAGCTGTTTACCGAGAAAAACAATTTTGTGGGGGATGGAGGGAGGAGGAGAGAGGTATTAGTACGGTCAGTGGGAGAGGCAGATATGGCGGGAGCAGAGGACCATATCAGGTTAGGGGAGCACGCACACGCTATTTACAAGCTTGTGGGTGCTCCGGTCCTCAGGTCTCTACTCGGCTCCCAGGAGACCTAGATCCCCCGGCCCGGGACCATCGGCTGTTGTTATGCAACGCCAGGTCCGTG
>NW_015386989.1:192360-215497 GCF_001527695.2 Protobothrops mucrosquamatus
GACCTTTGGAAGCTTACAAAATTCTTCACAGACTCCTGCTCTGTGTGCATACTATGCATAATTTGGTGCTGCCCATAGCAAACACCTTCATTTTCTAAGGCTGATACAATGGAACAAAGAAGGAACAGAGATCACTTGAAACAGGTGGCAGGGTGGGTTGTGTGAATTTACAGATAACTACTTAAATTAAGCAGTTTTTTATTGTAATCTCCAAGCAGAAGACAATCGCTGTTTTGAAATAATGGAATAATTTCTTTACCAAGAAATTGGGAAAATGGAGCACAGATTCTAGAACAAAAGATATGCTTGAGAAGACTACTTTATCTCTTTGAAAAGTATAGAGCATTTCAATTTGTATAAATATTCCACCTGACAAATCAACATCACTGCTATTAAATTTGTCATCTTCCAGGACATAAAATGACTACAAACAGTAGCCAGAAGTCTGAAAGACTTGACATCAACATGAGCAGAATAAGGGAGAGACTCAGAGTAGGGATCAGTATAGTAGGTCAGGCCAGTTCAAAATTCTAGACACGCTGGCTTGATAACATCAAAACTGATACAAAGATGAACATCCAACAACTGAAAGAAGCTGTGCTTGACAGGATAGCATGGAGAGCATTTGCCTATAAAGTTGCCAAGAGTCAGACATGACTGAACAGTTAAGACAACAACATACAAACGATAGATAAAATCTAGCAGTCATTATTTACAGAGCCCCACACAACTTAAAACGGAGCCAAGCCATCTGTGAATGAAGGGCATTGGTGAACACCAGAATCAGAATGAAAGATGCTGCTTCTAATCTGTGGCTCTTTTGCACAGACTAGAAAGGCAATATCCACATTAAAAGCCAGCTTCTGGGGAGGGGGGCATTACATTAACAGTTCAAATTCTTTCTTCCTTATCTGTGGATGCTGCTGATGGATGGACACATCCAATCTAATAGAACTAGGAGTTGTGTTGAACTAAGTGTTAGCAAACATCTTTTATTTTATAAAGATTTTTGCACAGCAAGAGGTTTTGAGGCCGTGAGGGTCTGGATGGGGAGGAACAGACTCAGGCTCAACCCTTCCAAGACTGAGTGGCTGTGGCTGCCGGCGCCTCGGCATAGTCAGCTGATTCCATCGCTGACTATAGGGGGCGAAATTTTGGCCCCCTCAGAGAAGGCTCGCAACTTGGGAGTCCTCCTGGATCCACGGCTGACATTGGAAGACCATCTGTNACAGCGGGTAATATTTGGTTTTAATTCGGTTTTTATCGGGGTTTATTTTTGTATTTTTTGTATTTCTGTATTTTATTTTTTGTATTTTGTATTTTGTGTATATTATTTGTTTTTAATATGCTGTGAACCGCCCTGAGTCCTACGGGAGTAGGGCGGTATACAAATTAAATTATCAATCAATCAATCAATCAATCAATTACTCTCCAACTTAAGACCTGTCCACAGATTTGCATTGCTATAGCTTCCAAATAAAAATATTCCTATGAGTAGAAAACCATCGTCTTGGGAAATGTTAGCAACATTTTCTTTTCTTGCCATGCTAATCTCAAGAAAATTTGTGTGTTAACGTATTTCCTGAAGTCTTCCAACAATTGAACAGTTACATATATCTATCAGATGCTAGAAGATCCTGCCTGATTGCTTCCAACTTACAAGATTCTGTGATTCTGAGTGAGTTCTGCTTGGCAACCTGGCATGATGTGGCCTATCTAATCAGCTAGCTTTAGATGCTGGTCTAAGCCATGAGTTAACTGTTTTTTGAAGACTGCATGTAAGAAACAAAACCAAACAACCCTATCTCCTTCCCCCATTTGATGGTGTTTGAAAATGCAGCTCATTTAGGAGAGACAATATTATTCCTTCCCAGTTAACACAAATTGCTGTCTGTTACAGTGGGTGGGTAGAGCAAATGCCATAATGCACCTCTTGGCACAAATGATGCAATTATTAATCATTTATGTTAGTTATATTGTGTCATTGCAACATGTGAAACATTCTGATATCATTGTGGCCTCCGTCAGATGCCCAGGACTCTCCTGCCTGAGCATCAGTGTGTCCAGGAAGCTTTTTTGTTACCTCCCAGGTGCCCAACTTATTAATTAAAAATATTACTTGGAAAGTTTGGTGCATGCACTTGTGGGTCATCTCTGATGTGTCCAGTTCCTCCAGTGATCCTTCTTCCTGTCCTACAAAACTGAATGGTGTTACACATTCAACCCTGGCAAAGGGCATTATCCAGAAGGACCTGGGGCTTCAAGAAGCCTAATTTTGGAGATAAAATCTGTACCAAACCCAGATCCAAATTCAAGTCCACCTCCAGTTTCCAGGCTGGTTATAGACCAGTCACTCACTTTTCATCCAGCTTCCCTTTTTGAAGTATTATAGCGGTGATTATATTGGAGAAACAAGGATTAATTGTATCTTGTGCTGTCCCACTCACTCACAGTGGTGCAACAGTGGTTTAATGGGTTTATTAGTATTACCCAGCAATTCCCTTCACCAGAAACACAAAACTGTCCCAATTAAGTTCAGCCAAAAGCAGACCAATGCTGGTCCACAGAGCAGTGGCCAATGAGTCCAAAAGGGAGGGCTATCCTGCTGCAGCTGTGGTTCAACCAAATCATTCTCAGCCGGCTGCTCAGAGCCATTGACCAACTCCCCTCCTGGTGTTTCCCAAAGAAGACAGATCCACCAGGCAAAATTAAATCCACAACACAAGAGGATTCACAAGACAAGAAAAATCCAAAGTTCACAAGGCACAATCCAAAATCAAGGCACCATGTCAGTCGAAAGCAAGGCAGGAATCACAACAACCAGGAAACACACAGCTAGGAAATGAACACATTCCCAGCATTGTCTCCATCTGTCTGCTGTGCTTCTGGTGCAGCCCATCAAGAGGGACAAAGCTGCTTCCTCATGAGTAATCAGCTGACATTCACTGCTATTGCTTTTTCTCTGCCTTACATGTTCTCGTAAAAGATGCAGAAGGCAGTTCCTCCTCATTAACCAGCTGCAGCTGTGTGCTTTCCCTCCTGAAGCCTCGGGACTATCCTGCTGCAGCTGTGGTTCACTCTCAGCCGGCTGCTCAGAGCCGTTAACCAACTCCCCTCCTGACTGCCTGGGATTGGTTCATCCTCCCAACTGACATCTGAAGAGGTACCTGGAGGAGTCATCACACATCTAGATTAGCTCTAGACAAGAGTAGGGACTAGATTGTGGAGTATTATAGCATAAGACAAATAATCCATGATTTTAGAAACCAAATAACATGTATGTGTGAATCAGGACATAGCACAGCAGTGGATTGGGACTAGGAAGAGATCTGTTCCCCTCAGAGAAGAGAAAGAGAAGTGGGGAAAAAACTGGGGAAGGGGCAAGTTGGAAAGAGAAGTGGGGAAAAAACTGGAAGGGGCAAGTTGTGAAAGCTTGAATGATTAGACAAAATAACAACAGCAATAATATAATTGTTACTTTTTATTTGGAAAATGTATATTGCCACCTACTTGTTTATAGCGACTCAAGGCGGCTTACAGAAAATAAAAACACAACATAAAAGAAATACAAAATAAAATAAAATAACCCCCACCAAGCGACAACACACACTCTTACCAGCCATTTAATGGACTCCATCCCACTCTGCGTCCCCCAGGCTTGCTGGCAGAACCAGGTCTTCAGGGCCTTCCGAAAGAGTGTCAGAGTGGGGGCCAGTCTAATTTCCAGAGAGATGATGTTCCAGAGGGAGGGAGCCACCACGGAGAAGGCCCTTCTTCTGGGTCCCGCCAGATGTATCTCCTTAGGGGAACGGGACCCACAACATTCCTTGCCTCCCCGCTCTAGTGGCTTGGGTGGATGTGACCGGCAAGAGACGGTCCCTCAGATAACCTGGTCCCAAGGTATGAAGGGCTTTAAAGGTGACAACCAGAACCTTGAATTGCACCCAGAAGCAAATTGGCAAACAATGCAGCTCCCACAGGAAAGGTAACATGTGCACACCAAGGTCAGCACAAAACCATGCGGACCACTGCATTTTGCACCAACTGGAGCTTCTGGATGCTTTTCAAGGGCAGCTCCACATAGAGCGTGTTGCAATAGTCAAGATGGGAGATGATTAGGCATGAGTGACTGTGAGTATTGTTGGTCCAGGAAAGGGCATAACGGGCATAACCTGCAGTTGTGCAAAGCCCCTCCTGGCCATGAGTGCCACCTGCTCTTCAAGCAGGAGTTGCAAGTTCAGGAGAACCCCCAGATTACACACTGGGTCTGTCTGGGGCAGTGCCACCCCATCCAAGACCAAAGATGGTGATTCTCCATGGACCAAACAACCCCAAACCCAGTGCCACTCGGTCTTGCCAGGGTTCAGTTTCAACCCGTTGCTCCCCATCCAGTCCCCAACAGCCTCCAGGCACTGCGAGAGGGAGGGAGGTCATGGCATCGCTTAACTCACCACAAGCTGAGATATACAGTTGAGTATCAACAGCATATTGATTATACCTCAGTTCATGGTGACTGATGATCTCATCCAATGGCTTCATGTAGATGTTGAATAGGAGCAGAGAGAGTACTGAGCCTTGTGGGACCCCACAAAAGAGTGGGCGAGGGCTGGATCTCTCGCTTCCTATTAACACCGACTGAGAGCGGCCACAGAGGAAGGAAATGAACCAGCTCAAAGCCCCCCATTCCCAACCCTCTAAGTCGCTCCAGAAGGATACCCTGGTCAATGGTATTGAAAGCCGCCGAGAGGTCAAGCAGAGCCAGGATGGATGCGCTACCTTCATCCTTCTCCTACCAGAGATCATCAAAAAGTATTGTTGGCCTACTTCAAAACCTCATCCCAAGAAAGCAGGACTCTTGGAACAGTTTCCTTTCAAAAGGAACTTTTATTAGGAGAAGCTGATAGCAGGCATAATAGGCAGGATCTGAGGGTTTCCTGCTCAGATTGATAGGTTAAAAGAGTCCCAAGCAAACCCCATTCTAATAGTTCATCCAGTAGTTTGAATGGGCCAATCCTCAGGTGTTCACTGTGGGAAAGGAGCTGATAACTGGGTCCGTTCCCATGCTTGTGAAGATGATGTTGGGTTTTCGCACCTTCCTTTCTGCAGCGAGAGATAAGCCAGATGGCCGGAGACACATTCCTTTCTCGCCCCAAGGTAACATCAAGGGAGAGACAGTTCAAAGAGTAAGTTTGTAGAAACAGCGGGAAGGATACATTGTAGCAAAGCAGAGAAACATACCACTGAGTTCTCCCCCCTCCCCCTCAGGAGAATGGCAGAACCCTCAGAAAGAAAAAAGAAGAAATAAAATAGATTCCCCCCCCAGAGAAAAATGTGTTCTGACAAGCATGACCAATGCCGTTTCTGTCCCATATCTAGGCCTGAATCCTGACTGGTAGGGGTCTAGATAATCCGTTTCATCCAGAAACCTCTGGAACTGCCACGCAACTACCTTCCCCAAAAAGGGAATATTGGAGACAGGTCGGAAATTATCCAATGGTGGGATCCAGCGATGGCTTCTTGAGAAGAGAACAGACCGCAGCCTCCTTAAAGTGCTGGGGCATTGCCCCCTGCTGTAAGGAAGCATTAATCACCGCCAGAGTCTACCTGCATGTCACCTCTCGGGTAGGACATGGGTCTAAAACACAGGAGCTTGTGCGCATACTCCCTAAAATCCTATCCACTTCCTCAGGAGCAACAGGGTCAAACCATTCCCAAATAACAGGGCAAGAACCTGCCCCAGGGGCCTCCACCGGACCAGCAACCACACCAGCATCTAACTGGGAATGAAGTCGAGCAATTTTGTCTTCCAGAAAATCTGCAAATTCCTCAGCGCACCCCTTCAGGTGGACCTCAGGAGACGGCTCACCTTAAAGAGGGTCACTGGTCAATTATCTGCAGACGCAATTAGTGCGGAGAAGTATTTACACTTCACGGCATGAATCACCATGAGGCAGGCCTTAAAAGCTTACCTGTGTTCGATCAAGTTCATCCCTTGTCTTCCACCAGTGACATCTTGCCTCCCTTAAAAGAAAGAGAGATCTACCTGTGGGAGAAAACAGAAAACAAAAGGAGACAGGATTAGTCCAGTTTGTCGGGATATGCGGCGTGAAACTTGCTAAGGAGCTTGGGGGCCCTAACGTGGGAGGGTGGAAGATGCTTCCATGCTACTAGGTATTGGATGGAACCATGGTGTTTCCTGGAATCTAGAATTTCTTTAATTTCAAAATGCTGTTCTCCTTCCACCATAATGGGAGGAGGGGGAGGAGGAGCAGCTGGCCTTAAGGGTGATTGCTGTTCGCATTTTAGAAGGCTGCAGTGAAAAATAAGGTGAACCTGTCTGAGTGTTTTTGGGAGTTCTAATTCTACTGTGACAGGATTTATGATTCTGATAATGGGGAATGGTCCCACAAATTTTGGTCCTAGTTTCTTTGAGGGCTGTAGGGACTTTTAAGTATTTGGTGGACAAGTAAGCCTTCTTCCCTACGTTAAACGGTTTTGGCTCAGTTCTCTTTATCAGCTTGCATTTTATACGCTTGTCTAGCTTCGTCTAAGACTTTCCTTGCAACTGGCCAGGTGTTTCTAAGTTGTGTGATCCACTCCTTTAGGGAGGGGATGACAGGGTCACTTGAAGGAAGTTCAGACATTGGGTTAAAACTCTGTTCTGTTGCAACTTGGAAATGAGTGCAATCCGTGCCGGAGTGAACTGTGTTGTTGTAGGCAACTTCTGCGAAGGGAAGTAGATCAGTCCAGTTGTCCTGCTGGTAATTAATAAAGCATCTTAAGTATTGTTCTAGTACTGAGTTCGGCCATTCAGTCCCACCATTCGTTTGTGGATGATGACTAGATGACAGTCCTTGGGTGATTCCTAACAAGCTTAGGAACGCTTTCCAGAACTCTGATGTGAATTGTACTCCTCTATCAGATATGATGCGCTGTGGGGCTCCATGAAGTCGGTATACGTGTTGAACAAAAAGCTTTGTGAGTGTCTTTGCATTGGGGATTTTTGGTCAGGGAATAAAATGTACTTGTTTGGAGAATAGGTCCATTACGACCCAGATGACTGTGTTCCCCCTGCTCTCTGGTAACTCCACAATAAAGTCCATGGAAATCTCCTTCCAGGGCACTGAGAGGGTCGCTACTGGTTGCAGTAATCCAGCTGTTTTTCCTTGCAATCTCTTCGCTGAGGCACAGATTGGGCAGCTAGCCACATAGCTTTCAATGTCCTTTTTTATTGATGGCCACCAAAATTGCCTTTTGACCAGGTGCAACGTTTTCACAAACCCGAAATGGCCTGCTGACTTTGAGTCGTGGCACAACTGCATGAATGTTAATCTCTGGTTTTTGGGTATGTATAATTTCCCCCCAACCCATGGCAGACCATCTGTTATGGTGCATAGGTTCTTGTGGCTTAGGAACCATTCATCTGTTTCTAGCGCTTTTTTGAACTCGATTCCTGCTTGGCTTGTGAAAGGTTTTTGGAGTTTGGCTTGTGCTCGGGTGGTAACCTGTGCTGCTAGTTGTTTATTTGGCATGAGTAGTTTCATTACGTCACTTTGATTACTGCTATACCGGGGCAGTCTGGACAAAGCGTCTGCTAAAAAGTTTTTTCCTCCCGGCAAGTGTTTTAACATGAAGTTAAACCGGTGGAAATGTTGTGACCATCTCGCTTGTTTAGGAGTTAATTTCCTGGGTGTTTTTAGTGCTTCCAGGTTTTTGTGGTCGGTCCACACTTGGAAAGGAATTTTGTTCCGCTCCAGGAAGTGCCGCCAAGTGAGAAGAGCCCATCGTACTGCATAAGCCTTTTTCTCCCAGACTGCCCACCTTTGTTTTGTCTCTGTGAGCTTCCTTGATGTGTATGTGCAGGGTTGTAATTTCCCCTCATCATTTTCCTGTAAAAGTACAGCCCCCACAGCTACATCACTGGCATCAGCCTGAATCACAAAAGGTTTATCAGTGTCGGGGTGTCTCAAAACCGGTTCCATGGAAAATAGTCTTTTAAGCCTTTCAAATGCGGCTTGACATTTCACTATCCATTTTAATGGTTGGCTTGGCTTGGGTTTCCCCTCCCCTTTGGTTTTTAGTAGGTTCGTAATTGGTAATGCAATTTGGGCAGAGGGGACGAATTGCCGGTAAAAGTTAGCAAAGCCAAGGAAACTCTGCAATTGCTTTCTGGTGCGGGGCGGAGCCTATTCTAATACTGCTCGGACCTTCTCGGGATTCGTTTCTATGCCATTTGGTGAGATGCAATATCCCAAATAATCAATTTTCTCCTTATGGAATTCTCATTTAGAGAGTTTGGCATATAGGCGAGCTGCCCGGAGCTTTTTTAAGATGGCTTTGACTAGTTTCACATGTTCTTCCATTGTCTCAGTGAATATCAAGATGTCATCTAGGTAAACAAGCACCCCCTTGTACAGGTGCTCCCAAAGTATGTCATTTATCAATTGCATGAATACTGCGGGTGCTCCTTGTAATCCAAAAGATAGAACCTTGAACTGGTAACATCCTAAGGAGCAATTGAAGGCTGTCTTCCATTCGTCCCCCTCCTTTATTCTCATCTTGTAATAGGCTTCTCTCAAATCTAGCTTTGAGAAGATTTTCCCCTTTGACAGGTGGGATAGCACTCATGAGGGGAAGAGGGTATAGATTGCTCTCGCTCACTGCGTTCAGAGATCTGTAATCTATGCAGAGGCGAAGAGTCCCATCTTTTTCTCGGAACAATGGGGCAGCGGTTTTTGGCTTCGCCGGCTAAATAAAACCTCTTTCTAAATTTTTGTCTATGAACTTCTGCATCTCCTCTAATTCTTGCAGGCTCATGGAATACAATTTGGTTTTGGGGAGTTTTGCACCCGGGCGGATCTCTATGGAACAGTCCGTGGGCCGATGAGGGGGCAGTTCATTGGATTTTTCCTCGCTGAACACTTCAGCTAGGTCTCTGTATTCCTCCGGAATCTCTGGTAGTTCTTTTTCCCACCCTACTGTGTCTTTCTCGGCAGGATTTCCACCATCTTGGGGTTGAGCTGTGTCCTTGGCTGGTTCCCCATTTGGGAACCTGAGTTCTTCATTCTCCAGTCCACCTTCGGGTTCCACTTGGTCAGCCATGCCATGCCTGGGATAAGGGGGCATTCCATGCCAGGGGTCACCACAAATGTTATAGTCTCTACATGGTCCCCTATGGTGAGTTGGACTGGCAATGTGGCTAGTGTGGCAGGCATCCCCCCTGCTATGGACCAAATGAGATCGTTTTCTTCAACCTCCTCACTGGAATCCCCAAATTCCCCACTAACATTGGGCTTATGAAGCAGCGGGTGCAGCCAGAGTCAATTAATGCCCTGATTTCCACTCTCTCAGGCATTCCAGGGCTAAACAATTCTACTGTCCTGGTGAGGGGTACAATGGATCCACTTACCAGTGGTTCATCTTCTGAGTTGTCGTCTGATGAGTTGGACGTCTCTCCTGGGGGTGTTGGAGTTCCCTTGTTTGGATGAGGCAGGGAACTCGACGACATCCGTGCTCTTCATGGCCGTCTCTTTCGACTTTGCTGGAGTCTTCCTGGGTTTCCCAGCCGGGGCTCGATCAGGTTCCCGGACAGGAGTGGGTGAGCAGCATTCAGCTGCGTGGTGCCCCTCTTTTCCGCATTTGAAGCATCCTATGTTCTTTTGGCTTGCTTCGATGGTTCATGGGTTGGCTCTGATGGTGATCTTCCCCACGATTTCCCCCCGTGCCGTTGCCTCTTAGCCCGGTCAATCTCTGCCTCCTCGGCCAGGACGTATCAGTCTTGAAGTCATTCGGGGTCTCCTCGGGGGATGCAGGCATCATATAAGTCATAGTTCAGGCCATCCTTGAAATGCCCGATCAGGATGTCCTCTGGCCAATTTAGTTTGCTGGCCAGGGCTCGGAATTCTTGGGTGTATTCCGCTACGGGTTGCCTGCCTTGTCGGACAGTTTTATTCGCTCCCATGCCTTGCGGTCAGCTAGGGGGTCTTCAAAATGACGTCTTAAGAGCTGCCATAAATTGGTTAAGGTTTTGCAGCTCTGGGGCATCGGCATCGTGGAGGTCTACCATCCAGTCCGCTGCGGTGCCATCCAGGGCTGCTTGCACGATGTGAATCCGGCCCTGGTCACTTGGTATGTCGCGGCCATATTCCTCCATGTAGTTTAGCACCTGGGTTAGGAAAAATCCCAGGTGCATGGCTCCCCACGGTACTTCAGCTCCAGCGGCAGGAACTTTCGAATGGATCAATGTCCCTTCTTCCATTGTCCATCTCTGTCTGCGGATGCTGCTTGGCCAGGGGTGGCAGTGGCGGTTGTGATGGCTCCGGCTTCAGCGGTGTTTGCAGAAGGGCCCAGGACTGCTGGCTTGCCCCCCCCCTTCATCTGTCCCTTCTGCGGAGCCTAGGTTGACGTTGCCCCAGTGTGGGTCAGTTTTCTCCTCCCTCAGGGAGTCGAGAGCGATTCTCAACATGTCAGTGGCTTTTTCCAGAAACTGGCTTGAACGTGTTGGTCGGTCATCCTCATCTTTGCTAAGGCGGAGTGACCTCTCCATCTCGACTTTCCAACCTGGTTGATGACTGCCTCATCTGAGCATCACCTTTCTGGCTTTCTTCTCCCAGTCTTCCTTCTCCCTGACACCCATCGACCACCTGGGCTTGTGGTGGCGTTCTGCAACCACTACCTCTTCCGACGAGCTCGAGGATTCGGAGCTGTATCCACAGGGATTTGCTTGGTAGGAGGCTTCCCCCCCCCAATAGCAGGTTCTTCCCTTTCCGTTCCATTATCCGACATCGTTTGCTAAGTCCCCCAGTAAGGGTCTTCCTTCTGGGCTGACTGTCGGCCCACTTCAAAACCTCATCCTAAGAAAGCAGAACTTGTGGAAGCAGTTTCTTCCAAAAGGAACTTTTATTAGGAGAAGCTGATAGCAGGCATGATAGATAGGATCTGAGGGTTTCCCGCTCAGATCAATAGGTTAAAAGAGTCCCAAGCAAACCCTACCCCAATAGTTCATCTGGTCAGTTTGAATGGGCCAATCCTCAGGTGTTAAGTCTGCTGTGGGAAAGGAGCTGATAACGCAGGTCTTTCCCAGGCTTGCATCGATGTTGGGTCTTCACACCTTCCTTTCCGAAACTGGAGATAAGCCAGATGGCACATTCCTTTCTCGCCCCAAGGTAACATCAAGAAAGAGACAGTTCAAAGAGTAAATGTGCAGAAACAGTGGAAGGGATACATTGTAGCAACAGAAAGAAACAAAGACAGCCCGCAGCGTTTTCCCCCCTCCCCTTCAGGAGAATGGCAGAACCTGGAGCAATGAAATAAAAAGAAATAGAAAAAAATCCCCCTTAATAATATATGGATTCTGACACTCTAGACTTCTCTTTGTCCATTTCATCCCTCTCAGTTCCTCTGTATACCACGGAGGACAGAGAGGTCTACGGATGAGTAGAGGTTGCATGGGCACAATCCTATCCAGAGCCTCAGTCACCTTCCTATTCCAAACAGTGACTAAGAACTCAACCCAACTGCAGCAGATCCATAACAATAATAGTAAAAGTAATAATTATAATAATGCCTATATATTCAGACACTACCTTAGCAGCTCTTAGGTCCTTGGTGAGGACTTGAACTGTTAAGTGTTTACCAGTCCTAGACTGAGAATCAAATTGAAGATTAACTATAACTACTACTACTACTACTACTACTACTACTACTACTAATAATAATAATAATAATAATAATAATAATAATAATAATAATAATAATAATGCTAACCTGGAGCTGGTTGAGATCAGGGGTGCTGAAGAAAGAAACTGAAGGCTTCACTTTGGCTGCTCAAGAACAAGCCTTGCAAACCAATTCCATGAAAGCAAAAATTCAACATGTCAGTAACAACAGCAAATGTTGCTTATGCAATGAGAAAGATGAAACAGTGGACCACCTTATCAGTGGCTGCAGCAAAATTTCACAGACTGATTATCTACAATGTCATGATTGAGTTGCCAAAAATCATACATTGGCAGCTTTGCCAGAAATTTGGTTTGAATGCAGCAAAACTTACTGGGAACACCAAGTTGACAAAGTTCTTGAAAATGAGCAAGTCAAGATCCTGTGGAACTAAACAGACATCTGGCCCACAACACATCTGACATCACTATTGTGGAAAAGAAAAAAGTTTGGTTCATTAATATTGCAATACCAGGTGATGCCCGAATTGAAGAAAAACAACTAGAAAAAATAAGAAAATATTGTGATTTGCAAATTGAAGTTGAGTGATTGTGGAGGAAGAAATCAGTGCTTGTGCCAATAGTAATAGGAACCCTTGGAACAATACCAAAAGGGCTGAAAATTTTGAACTTATTTTACCTGAATATTCTGACTCTGCTAAAAAACACCCTATTCGGAACTCAAACGTTACCTTTACAGCTCTTAGGTCCTTGGTTAGGGCTTGAACTGTTAAGTTTTTACCAATTGCAGACTGTGAATTGAACTGAAGATTAAGCAATAATAATAGGCGAAACAATTGTTTAAACCTTAGTAATTGCCATCTGTTGGATTCCAGAACTTTCCTATTCTTTTAATCAAATTTTAATGTGTGAAATAATTAGGAAGCATTAATCTAATAATCTAATAATCATAACCTCATGATTATTCATTCTGTATAAGTTGTAGTATTGACCATTAGTTTGATGGCTTTAGTGGAGAAAAGCTGGTGTAAGGACCTGCCTCAATCAGTCCTCCCAAGAAAGCATTTCAAAAGGAACTTTTATTGGGAGATGTTGACAGCAGGAATAGAAGGCAGGATCTGAGAATTTCCCGCATGAATCAATAGGTCAAAAGAGTCAATGGTAACCCCACCCCAACTGTCCATCTGGACGGTTCAAACAGGCCAATCCACAGGTATAAAGATGCTGTGGGAACAGAGCGATAAGGTGCCGCTTCCAAGGTTGTTAGGTCTCTCTGCACCGCTTCTTCCACGTCCAGAGATAAGGCAGATGGCCGGAGCCACATCCATTCTCACCCCCAATCGAGAAACATCAAAGAGGATAGAGCAAGGAACAAAGCAAAGGAAATACACATGAGCAACCCCAAGCTTTCCCCTTCCCCCAGGAGAATGGCAGAACCTGAAAAGAACAAGAAATCCCGTGCCGATAGAAAGATAGGGTTCTGACAGCTGGTAAAACCTGTTGGCGCTGAAGACTCCATGATATCTCCACATCCCTCCAAATGCCTGTTTTGGAGAATACTCATGGGAGGAGGCCTGGCCTCTGTCTCCTGCTTGCAAGCATCCCAGCAGCATGGTCTCGTTGCTGTGAAAAAGAAGACACTGGACTAATTTGAGCTTTGGCCTGACCGACCAGAGCTTTTTTGATTTCCTTAAGACTTGGGCTGCTTTCATACAGGATGATAGGATGAATGCATAGAGGAAGCCTCTACATTATCTTCAGATTGAGGGCAACTCTCCCCAAATATTACTGAACAGAGATCTGGTTCTCTGTCTCCTGCTTGCTGGATGGTGGGAGAAGCAAAATACTAAGTTAAGATGGTCGATTTTTCTTATCTTCTTAGGTGAACACACAGCTGTACAATCAGAACGAAAAGGAGCAGTTGTCACAGCTGATCAATATTATGCTGACATACAATCTTACCTACCATCAGGAGCAGACTCCCGAAGGCCAGTACATCTATAAGCTTGACCCGTAAGTACCACCTTTTCATGTAGCAGATAGGTTTTTCATGATTTCACAATTGTTCTCCCTGGAACAATTCCAAGCATAGCGTAGTCTGGACCCTTTGTGAAAATCAGACATGCCAGTGGTGATGGTGCTGGACCCTGCGTTTTATGGTACAGAAGAACCAACTGATTAAAAGCCAGCGGCATTTCAATCTACCAAATGAGATGGTTGAGTCCTAGTTACCTAAGCTCCCTGAGAAAACCAACTCTGTGGAAAAATCCCTTTGGTTTCCAGGGTTGTGCACACAGGAGTTTTATACAAGGCTATGTTCAAAAGTGGCGTCTCATAGCCAGAATCTGAAAGTGCTTAGGGTCTGTTCAGTGGTGGGATTCAAATAATTTAACAACTGGTTCTCTGCCCTAATGATCGTTTTAAGTATAAAAAAACCGATATACCAAAAGGTAGTTTATTATTTCATGTATTTAATACTTAAATAAGAACAATAAAAGAGGTACACAAAACTAGAATATGTTACCATGTTTCCCCAAAAATAAGAATGGGTCTTATTTTTTTATTTTTATTTTTACCAAAAGACCCATTAGATCTTATTTTCGGGGGATGTCTTACATCAGAGATCACCAACCTTTCTCAGTTGGCGGACCAGAGGGAAAGGGAGGGGGAAGCATTTTACATGTGTGCGTGCGCACAGGGCCACAAGGATGCCGCAATACAAACATAGCGGGGCTAGCGCCAGTGTGATACTAGCCCTGCCCCATTCTTGCATGGCGCAGTGCCCCATTTCCATGCCCCCTGCAGCAGCAGCCCATTTTTGCACCCTGTGGTGCAGCGGCATCCCGTTTTTGTGTGACTCGGCAACAGCCCATTTTCGTGCCCCGCAGCCATGGCACTAGTATGAGTGGGGGGGAGTGTGCACGCGCACTGGCCAGCCTGTTCTGCAGCCCAGTGGCCAACAGGCCACGTCCCACTACCAGGCCGCGGCCCACAGGTTGGGGAGCCCTGTCTTACATTACGGCAGGTGGCGAATGCGCTGGGGCAGGGCATGGCTTGCACATATGGAGGCAGCCCAAGGCCAAAGCGCTGGCAGAACACCGGAGGGTCAGGGAGGGTGCTGAAGCAAGCCATAATGTCTATAGTTCCCATGCCGGTTGCCCCTTCCCTGCCAGAGCCGGAATCCCGCCGTGTTTACCGTAAGTGCTGGTACTGATAGATGCTGGCCTTCCCTCTGGTGCGCCTGGGCAGCTGCTAGAGAGCGATGAGCCCGTTTCAGGCCTGGCAGCCTTAGGGGGTTTGCCCTCTCACTCCCCTTCCGCGCCAGACTGCTTGCACTTTGGCCATCTGGCCCTCTTCGCAGCTCTGCCCACACAGCCACCAAAGTGCCAGGTAGAGTGCCGGAGCCAGAAAGCGTCACATTTCTCTTCCGCCGTGGAGCTGGAGAGCTTGCCTCACCCACTACCACCCAGATGCCCTCCCTTCCCAAAGCATTTCTTTACTAACCTTCTTTCCAGCTCTGACGCGCTCCTCCGCCAACGTGGGCAGTCCCACAAACAAAAGAAGTTTACCAAAGTGGATCCCAGGCTGCAATATGTGCTGCAATGGAGAGACGGGAAGTGGAGCAGCTGGCGCGAGGGAATGAGGAGCGGGGAGAAGAAAGAGGAAAAGCAGCCGAGTGAGGAGTGGGGCCATCCCGGCCGGTCAGGCACGAAGCACTGCCTAAAACAGCAGAGTCTGTGTTTGCACCTGCTACACGCTTGCCCCGTGTCAGCCATGCTCTCCACGCCTCGGATCAGCTGCAGCGCACTATGAAGAGCATGGCTAACAAGGGGCGAGTATGTGGCAGGCAGGCACACGGTCTCTGCTGTTTTCGGTGGCGCTTCTTACTCGGCCACTTTTCCTCTTTCTTCTCCCCGCTCCTCCTTCCCTCGCACCGGCTGCTCCAGTTGCTGTCTCTCCATTGCAGCACACATTGCAGCCCGGGATCCACTTTGGCAGCAGCAGGGTTTGGGGGATGATGAGTCCCCATTCGTGGTGTGTCTGCCGACCAATCACCATGCCACCTCTTGGGAGGGCACTGAAAAAAGCAGAGTCCGTGTGTGCGCCTGCCTCGCTCTCGCCCCACATCCGCCATGCTCTCCACGGCGTTGCAGCTGATCCGAGGTGTGGAGAGCACAGTTGACAGGTGACTGCGTAGCAGGCATGCACACAGGCTCCGCTGTTTTCAGCGGCACTTCGGTGCCTGGCTGGCCGCCTCAGGTCAGCTGCAGTGCGCTGTGGAGAGCAGACGCGGGGCGAGCAAGAGGCAGGCGCGCACATGGACTCTGCTTTTTTGGGTGCCCTCCCAAGAGACGGCATGGCAATTGGTCGGCGGACACACCACGAATGCAACTCCTACTTCAGTGGGTTTTACAAAAACTTGTTGTGACCCAAATGCCAAATTGTATTCAAATGAAAGTGCAAGTGTGAAAAGGCGTGCTTTGTTTTTAACATGCTTTGGGTCTTGTTTCCTTTTACAATAATACTGCTGCCTTGGCTGTAAACCCTAGGAATGTGGAAGAGGTTTGTAGGTTTCCTGATCTCCCGTTTCGGAAACCGCTGACTTACCAGGCCAAGCAGCTCATTGCGAGAGAGATCCAACTGGAGAAGATGAGGCAGATGGAGGCCCCTCTCCAGGTATCGACTTCCCTTGGGAAGCCCCCGGGCACCACTGGCTGGCTTGGTGGCTGGTTCTGAGGAGCTGGCAGGTCATAAGACTCGCGCTACAAATGCACCTTTGGAGCTGGTCTCAAACTGCAAAATGCCCGTGCCCTGACGCCACCAGATTGGCAGGCATTTGGTGGTAATTCAGATGAGCCAAGCTCTCGTTTCATTGCCTCGTTTGCAAAGAGTGAGTCCAAAGCGATTGACTACACCTGCCCATCTCCACCTCACTTTCCCCACCATGGAATTATTATTCATTATGATACAATATCCAGGGGGCTTCTGAGAAGAAACATGGAGGGGAGGTAGTAAAAAGAGGGCAGGGGGATCTTTGTTTGTTTTTCTTTTTTTGCCCATCCCATATCTTAAATCTGCCACTAACTCCCGGGTGTAGCGTTGGTGATCACTCCCAAGGTGATCCGTGATGCATTAAAAGAGAACAAATGTTTTTAATCTGCTCTTTTTAAAAATAAACAATTTGGGGAAAATACACAATTTAATGGGGGCCTTTTGGAACTGATCATAAGTATTTTTATTTTAAGTAAATTTTAAGCCTAACAGTTGAAGATTGCACATAGCTCTGGTAAAACTGATGTAATTTTCCCCTTCTTTTATTCTTCCCCCCTCCTAACCACCCCAATGTTTCTCTGCCCTCCCTCAGGCATTAGAGGCCAGGTCACTCCCCACAGAAACCAACCATGAAGCGGGGACAGGTAGGGAGCTGCGCAAATCCAGGATCAGGAACCACGAGCAAAGTCTCGACCAAATTGTGAAGAGAGCGACAGTTGAGGAAAAGGTGATGACCATATATAAGAGCTAGAAGGGCAGGATGGTGCAGTATTGCGGAGTTTGGCCAAAGCATCTGTGGTCTTGTGAGGGAAATTGTGCATAAAAGAAAGCCAACACTCTTTGGCCCGAGAAACCGCATGAGCTGCACAGCTAAAGATTCTGGAACACATTGCTAGGCAGTCTGGGAAAGGAGCTTGAGTTGGAGACCCATCAAAACATCCACTAAGTAAGGAAGCTGCTTCATGAAAAATTACAAATTGCAAATGAAAAACACGATTTCAGTCCCCCAATTCTAGTATAGTTTTTTTAATTGGTTATTTTTCATCCCCTCAGATTAGCAAAGTTTCTAGTATAAATTGACCCAGTTCTCAGAAAACCTGGCCATGCCATGCCAGGTTTTCTAGGCAGGAGGGCACATGTCCCAACAAAGCATCATCCGGGAGTCACCCATTTTGTCTAGGTGGAGTCCTAGGGGATTTGGGAATGAATGAAGATCATAAAGCTAAAGTTGAATTTAGCCTTGTACCTGTCAACTTCCCATTTCTTTTCATTGTTGAAAAATGTAGGGAGAAATTCAGTAAAGAAGGTGCCAAGTAGGGCACCTTTATGCCCCTGGGTGCCCTAGTGGAGATCCAGGCTCTGGCAGAGGTTGAAACAGCTGCAGCCTGTTGTTTTTGTGCTGCTCTTTGAGAAAAGTAGAAGAGTAGTTGCTGATGATCTCTGCTTCCCTCCCCCAGCCAGAAAGAGACTTCTTTGGCCAGGTCATCCTCAAGAAAAAGGCAGTCCCTTCACCAGGTAAGATTTCGGCTGAAGGGAAACCTCCTGGCCCCTCCTCTGAGGAAATGGTGGGTTAAAGTACGGTTCGGCTCACCTGTCAAATTGGATTGAAATGTCTCCTCAGGGAAAATAACCCTCATGGGGAAGAGGAAGCATTGGGTGGGCTGTAGCCAGTGGTGGGATTCAAATAGGTGAACAATCGGTTCTCTGTGTGGATGCCGCTTCCAGAAGTCCATTCTGGGCCTGGGCAACAAAAAATTAGCTACCGGTTCTGCTGAACTGGTGAGAACTGTCTGAATCCCACCACTGGCTGTAGCCCTTTCAATCTTTGTCCTCTGCAGGGACAAACAGGGCGTGATGCGCTCTCTGTTGTTAAAGCATACTGAGAATCATCAGAGTCCCTCCTTGCTTCTTTGGTTGGCCATGCCAGTAGTAGCATTCACTGGGTTTGAAAGTGATTTAAATTTGCAGCATAGAAATTGTAGTAGTTTTGAGCTTTCATGAAAGGGTTGCTCAGCCCCAGGAAAACAGAAAGCCCATCTTGTCCCTGTAGTCCCCAAAAGGGGGACAGTCAAGGTTGTGGATGAGATTTCAGTGGCAATATACCCCACGACTATAGTGTAGCGTTCCTGGAATCCCCTCCGTGATATTTTCTTTAATCTGTTAAAATTCTTAATACATTAAAGTGCTGACAGAAACAATGAAAAGCTGTCAAGCCCCTTTAGCTCACTAAGTTAGTGGTTCTTAAACTTATGCAGTGACTATAAATGTATCATGATTACACCAACTTGAATATTTTTCTGTAGTTTATAATTGTGAATTTGTATTGTGGTGATTGCACCCCAGTGAGGGACATGGTATAAAAAATATCTTGATTTTTTGACTTGATTAGGTCTGCCTTGAACTGAGAACCAGAGAATGGCTCAGGCTGGTTAAAGAAGGCAGTTCTAACCATGATCAGTGATCAAGGCTTGCAGCCTGATGATTTCCTTGTCCTTGGATTCTTCTGCTTGTCCCACCAAATAACAGATTAGGGTTATTTTTGTTATTGTTCCCCTGCAGGGCTCAAGGGGAAAAAAATACCTTAATCTCCCCTTCAGGTAGGACAAGTTGAAGAACCCAACGACCAAGGAAATCATCAGGCTGCAAACCTTGATCACTGATCATGGTTAGAGCTGTCTTCTTTAACCAGCCTGAACCATTCTCTGGTTCTCAGTTCAAGGCAGACCTAATCAACCACCTCTTGTTTATAAAAAAAGTCATATAAAGAAGGGGGGAGATTTTAGTTGTGTTATTCTAGTCACCATTTTGACTTTATGATCGTCAAAGCCCTTACAGCTACCATTTTTTCTTTTCTTTTTTCCTCCTAGAAGCTAATCAGGTACCTGAGAAAAATACAGTAGAAAAGCAAATTGGAAAAGCTGTTGGGCAAAGTGATGTTTGGTTCCAGTTTAATGAAGGTGTTTCCAATGCAGTTCGGAGAAACATTTATATTAAAGATTTTCTTTAGCAATTAAAAAAATAAAAAAGGAAATAAGGGCATGAAAAATCAGGCAAAAGGAGGAATTTTTAATGTATTTTTTGTATGAAATCCTATTTTGGAGTAAATAAAGACATGCTTAGTATTGCTTTATTTCATTTTTATAAACTTATTACACTCATGCAGTTTTCTACTGCAAAACTGAATTTCCTAAAATACAAAAAAATGAAAATGCTTACAAAATGTATGTTTATATCTAAATAAAGAAAACCGCAAACAAAATTAGATTTACAAGAAAGAGCAACTGGTGGGGTTCCTAAGAAGGACTTTGATTCTGCTTCACTCTTTCTGGTTACAATTAATTTCCATTCTTTTAGTTGCAGTGATTCAAAATAGGAAGTCTCCTCCATACAAATTTATCCCTCCCAATGGTTCCCAAATCATGAACCGACAGGTTTAAAATAAGCAGGTCCTAACATACTACAATGTGGCACTAGAGGCTCCCGTCATTCTGTGCCAGTGAAGAATAACCCACGTTCATCCTGGTTCTCTCCCACCACGCAACAGATGGCCAGGCCACTATCCCCGGTAAGGATAATCCGGCTTTCTGTAGGACAACCCTTTGGAAGCAAATGCACAGCCAGGAGCTGGGAGACTTTGCAAATTCAGTGCCGTCAGAATTTCAGAGAGAGCCACTGACGTAAGGCCCACCTCCAGTGCCCCTTGTGCATGAAGCTGGATCTCTACTTAAGCCACACCCACCCCAATAGTGCCCAGGAGACCAAATGTTTGGGAAGCCTTTAACACAGTCCTTGCTTAAGGCCCCAGCACTAACAAAGGACTATGAATGAGGATTTAGCCAGAGCGGCAAGCGAATAATTTTGGAGCCTTCTGTTTAATGCAATTTTGGAGCATACCCAAAGGAAAGCATTTGTCAATCAGGGACAGTGCTGGGCTAAGAACATGGATTAGAGGATTGTGCATTTTCCTCTTTCCACCCAGGGGTTGTTTTTCATTCGTTCTGGGTTCAGGAATGGATCTTCTGGAATCCCCTCCTCGATCCATTTAAGGAATCTGGAAAGAAACAGAAAGCAAGATCTCTCACTGATAGCATCCAGTGTTATACTTGGTTGTTATACAGATTGATGAAACTATCATCTCCAGGAGTAACATTCTCATCTTTAAAAAGTGATGCTAAATTGCTTCTAAATACAGTTGCAAGCAGGAATTTACAGGAAAGTAATCAGAAGTGTGAGTAGGAGCAACAAAAAAATTTGCGCATCCACATTACCCATATGAATCTCTGAATGGCTGCCTTTGGTATAATGTTATTTGAAAATTTCCAAAGCTCAGGAAAGTTCTTGGATACCTTTCTGTAAGAATCGCTGTTCTTCCACCACAATAATATTTTTTTAAAGAAATAGGTAATTGTATGTGACTACTTTAAAACAGTTATTGAATAAAAGCATGTGCCATTGTGGCCACAGATTGTTTTGATATCACAAAAAGCAGGAGATTTCTGGATGCAGCATGTCAGTAATGTACACTCCACATGAACCAGGCCCAAGCAGTTTGCCTTCGGTGACACAAAAAGACCCAGCTGGCTTTATGTCTAAAGGAAGACAAACAGAACTGGACCAGTTTTCTCTTTGCTAGTCCAATGTGTTTGACCACTACATCAAATCATCTTCTGTATCAAAGGAGGAGGAAAATTATGCTTCGAAACACACAGCAGAGGTGATTTCTTTATAGAGATGCAAAGTAATCCCAGCAGCAGAATTCACAGCCTGATTTCTCTGCACAGAGGCTTATCAATATGTTATTCTGATCAAAAGTCATTATCTAACTTGGTTTGGTCTACTTCAGGGGTCTTCAAACTTGGCCCTTTTATGACTTGTGGACTTCAACTCCCAGGCACGCTGGCTGAGGAATTCTGGGAGTTGAAGTCCACAAGTCATAAAAGGGCCAAGTTTGAAGACCCCTGGTCTACTTCAACACCCACAATGTTGGAATAACAGACTGGAAAATCTGGCCTGGATCTGGCTGCAGTTTGCCAGATTTCAGACTGGATCTTTCCAATTCTAACTGGAAATTAAATCTGGAAATGTAAATGTGCAGATCCAGCCTCCATGTTAACTTGTTTCTGAACCCATTTTCCAAGTTTGCATGGAATCCTGCTCACCCAACAGGTACAGTTCACGCAGTATACTAATTGCAAATAAACAAAACACCCAGCCCTGTTGCTTGAATGCAGTTGTTCATTATTTAACTCTTCAAATCTTCTACTGAAACCAAATAAAAAGACTGACACATAATTACTGGAACAATAACTGAATAATCAAAATTCCTGCTAGCCCTTCCCCCTTTTGCACATTTTCCACTCATTTTCAAACCTTTTGTTTGCAACTTTAGGGGCTAGAAACTCAAGGCTTGTAACATTCTAGTTCTGTATTTGCATAAAATAATATCTGGTGAACTCACTCAGGAATTGTTTTTGATGACACCTCCCGCTTGTAAGCCAACTGATACTTAAGGCTTTCAATTTCCTTTTTCCACTGGGGGGCATCCCACTCATCCATGGAGCCTGGTCTCTGCTGATCTTTTGGTCAAAGAAGGAGGAGAGATGCCTCTCTAAAGAGAAAACAAAAAAGGCTTTGTTAATTTCTAAGTACTCCAGTTCCAAAGAGCTTAGGACAGAAGTTAACTCCCACCATCATAATAATTTTTGCCTGCAATACAGCTAGTCTTTGACTTATGACCACAATTTATTTATTTATTTATTTATTTATTTATTTATCAAATTTATACCCCGCCCTTCTCCTAACGAACTCAGGGCGGCTTACAGCCAGTTAAAACAGATAACTAATACAATAATACTAATTTTAAAATATGATTAAAATGAAATATTCATTATTGGCCGTTTCTTTTAAAATTATTTTAAAAACCAAATTAAAATACCCCTTAGGCCAGTCCTGCTAGCTTAAATAGCCATGTCTTGAGGGCGCGACGGAAGGAGGGGAGATCCGGAATCACCCGGATCTCTGGGGGTAGTTCGTTCCAAAGGGTGGGGGCTCCAACAGAGAAGGCCCTCCCCCTGGGGGTCGCCAACCGACACTGTCTGGCTGACGGCACCCTGAGGAGACCCTCTCTGTGGGAGCGTATCGGCCGATGAGAGGTAATCTGAGGCAGAACGCGGTCTCGGAGATAACCAGGTCCGATGCCATGGAGCGCTTTAAAGATGATAATCAACACCTTGAAGCGCACCCGGAAAGCCACCGGCAGCCAGTGCAGCTCGCGCAGCAGCGGCGTTACATGGGAGCGACGAGTCACTCCCATCACCGCCCGCGCGGCTGCATTCTGAACTAACTGGAGCCTCCGAGTGCTCCTCAAGGGGAGCCCCATGTAGAGAGCATTACAGTAGTCCAGGCGGGAGGTGACAAGAGCGTGGGTGACTGTGCGCAAGGCGTCCCGGTCCAGAAAAGGCCGCAACTGGTGAACCAGGCGTACCCAGTAAAACGCCCCCCTGGCCACGGCCGTCAACTGATCTTCTAGTGTCAGCCGAGGATCCAGGAGGACACCCAGGTTGCGCACCCTCTCCGAGGGAGCCAAAGTTTCGCCCCCTATAGTCAGCGACGGAGTCAGCTGACTATGCCTGGGAGCCGGCAACCACAGCCACTCTGTCTTGGAAGGGTTGAGCCTGAGTCTGTTT